>NC_088243.1:75000-82500 GCF_036934945.1 Oncorhynchus masou masou
TTCTAGATAGCATTTAAAAGGAAACACTTTTGAAGTTTGTGGAAATGTAGGAGAATCTTTTTTTATTTTTTATTTCACCTTTTATTTAACCAGGTAGGCAAGTCGAGAACAAGTTCTCATTTACAATTGCGACCTGGCCAAGATAAAGCAAAGCAGTTTGACACATACAACGACACAGAGTTACACATGGAGTACAACAAACAAAGGAGCAAAATAAATAAATAAAAAATATAACTCACTCGATCTGGTAAAAGATAATACAAAGAAAAAAACAACCGTTCTTTTGTATTTTTTATGGACCATCATTTATGTTGGACCATCATCTTTAAAATGCAAGAGAAAGGCCATAATGTATTATTCCAGCCCAGGTGCAATTTAGATTTTGGCCACTAGATGGTAGCATAGTATGTGCAAAGTTTTAGACTGATCCAATGAACCATTGCATTTCTGTTCAAAAGGTTATATCAAAACTGCCCAAATGTGCCTAATTTGTTTATTAATAACTTTTAATGTTCATAATTGTGCACTCTCCTCAAACAATAGCATGGTATTATTTCACTGTAATAGCAACTGTAAATTGGACAGTGCAGTTAGATTAACAAGAATTTAAGCTTTCTGCCAAATATCAGACATGTCTATGTCCTGGGAAATGTTCTTGTTACTTACAACCTCATGCTAATCACATTAGCCTACGTTAGCTCAGCCGTCCCGTGGAAGAGACACCGTTCCAGAAGAAGTTTTAAAAACTATTTTTTTTAAATAGTAGCAGCCAGCCAGTCAGCCAGTCAGTCAGCCAGTCAGTCAGCCAGTCAGTCAGTCAGCCAGTCAGTCAGCCAGTCAGTCAGCCAGTCAGCCGGTCAGCCGGCCAGCCAGTCATCCAGTCAGTCAGCCAGTCATCCAGTCAGTCAGCCAGTCATCCAGTCAGTCAGCCAGTCATCCAGTCAGTCAGCCAGTCATCCAGCCAGTCAGCCAGTCAGTCGGCCAGCCAGTCAGCTAGTCAGCCAGTCAGTCGGCCAGCCAGCCAGCCAGTCAGCCAGTCAGTCAGCCAGTCATCCAGTCAGTCAGCCAGTCAGTCAGTCACAAGCGTGTGTGTGTCTGTGTGTCTGTGTGTGTGTGTCTGTGTGTGAGAGTCTGTGTGTGAGAGTCTGTGTGTGAGAGTCTGTGTGTGTGAGAGTCTGTGTGTGTGAGAGTCTGTGTGTGTGTGAGAGTCTGTGTGTGTGAGAGTCTGTGTGTGTGTGAGTCTGTGTGTGTGTGAGAGTCTGGGTGAGAGTCTGTGTGTATGTATTATTTGTGACGTGACATGCCTTCCTCTCTTCCAGCTGAGGACTGTCAGCTGCTCTCTCAGATCCCTAAAGTACGCTGCCTGAGGAACGGACGTCGAGAGGGTGAGTTGTGTGTGTCTGCCTGCTGCACATAGACTGGGGTGGTATACAGTATACTGGGGTGGTATACTGGGGTGGTATACTGGGGTGGTATACAGTATACTGGGGTGGTATACTGGGGTGGTATACAGTATACTGGGGTGGTATACTGGGGTGGTATACAGTATACTGGAGTGGTATACTGGAGTGGTATACTGGGGTGGTATACTGGGGTGGTATACAGTATACTGGGGTGGTATACAGTATACTGGGGTGGTATACAGTATACTGGGGTGGTATACTGGGGTGGTATACAGTATACTGGGGTGGTATATAGTATACTGGGGTGGTATACAGTATACTGGGGTGGTATACAGTATACTGGGGTGGTATACAGTATACTGGGGTGGTATACTGGGGTGGTATACAGTATACTGGGGTGGTATATAGTATACTGAGGTGGTATACAGTATACTGGGGTGGTATATAGTATACTGGGGTGGTATACAGTATACTGGGGTGGTATACAGTATACTGAGGTGGTATACAGTATACTGGGGTGGTATATAGTATACTGAGGTGGTATACAGTATACTGGGGTGGTATATAGTATACTGGGGTGGTATACAGTATACTGGGGTGGTATACAGTATACTGAGGTGGTATACAGTATACTGGGGTGGTATATAGTATACTGGGGTGGTATACAGTATACTGGGGTGGTATACAGTATACTGGGGTGGTATACAGTATACTGGGGTGGTATACAGTATACTGGGGTGGTATACAGTATACTGGGGTGGTATACTGGGGTGGTATACAGTATACTGGGGTGGTATATAGTATACTGAGGTGGTATACAGTATACTGGGGTGGTATATAGTATACTGGGGTGGTATACAGTATACTGGGGTGGTATACAGTATACTGGGGTGGTATACAGTATACTGGGGTAGTATACTGGGGTGGTATACTGGGGTGGTATACAGTATACTGGGGTGGTATACTGGGGTGGTATACAGTATCCTGGGGTGGTATACAGTATACTGGGGTGGTATACAGTATACTGGGGTGGTATACAGCATACTGGGGTGGTATACTGGGGTGGTATACAGTATACTGGGGTGGTATACAGTATACTGGGGTGGTATACAGTATACTGGGGTGGTATACTGGGGTGGTATACAGTATACTGGGGTGGTATACTGGGGTGGTATACAGTATACTGGGGTGGTATACTGGGGTGGTATACTGGGGTGGTATACAGTATACTGGGGTGGTATACAGTATACTGGGGTGGTATACTGGGGTGGTATACAGTATACTGGGATGGTATACTGGGGTGGTATACAGTATACTGGGGTGGTATACAGTATACTGGGATGGTATACAGTATACTGGGGTGGTATACAGTATACTGGGGTGGTATACAGTATACTGGGGTGGTATACAGTATACTGGGGTGGTATACTGGGGTGGTATACTGGGGTGGTATACTGGGGTGGTATACAGTATACTCGGGTGGTATACTGGGGTGGTATACAGTATACTGGGGTGGTATACAGTATACTGGGGTGGTATACTGGGGTGGTATACAGTATACTGGGGTGGTATACAGTATACTGGGGTGGTATACTGGGGTGGTATACAGTATACTGGGGTGGTATACTGGGGTGGTATACAGTATACTGGGGTGGTATACTGGGGTGGTATACTGGGATGGTATACAGTATACTGGGGTGGTATACAGTATACTGGGGTGGTATACAGTATACTGGGGTGGTATACAGTATACTGGGGTGGTATACTGGGGTGGTATACAGTATACTGGGGTGGTATACAGTATACTGGGGTGGTATACAGTATACTGGGGTGGTATACTGGGGTGGTATACAGTATACTGGGGTGGTATACTGAGGTGGTATACAGTATACTGGGGTGGTATACAGTATACTGGGGTGGTATACAGTATACTGGGGTGGTATACTGGGGTGGTATACAGTATACTGGGGTGGTATACAGTATACTGGGGTGGTATACAGTATACTGGGGTGGTATACTGGGGTGGTATACAGTATACTGGGGTGGTATACAGTATACTGGGGTGGTATACTGAGGTGGTATACAGTATACTGGGGTGGTATACAGTATACTGGGGTGGTATACAGTATACTGGGGTGGTATACTGTATACTGGGGTGGTATACAGTATACTGGGGTGGTATACAGTATACTGGGGTGGTATACTGGGCGGTATACAGTATACTGGGGTGGTATACAGTATACTGGGGTGGTATACAGTATACTGGGGTGGTATACTGGGGTGGTATACAGTATACTGGGGTGGTATACAGTATACTGGGGTGGTATACTGAGGTGGTATACAGTATACTGGGGTGGTATACAGTATACTGGGGTGGTATACAGTATACTGGGGTGGTATACTGTATACTGGGGTGGTATACAGTATACTGGGGTGGTATACAGTATACTGGGGTGGTATACTGGGGTGGTATACAGTATACTGGGGTGGTATACTGGGGTGGTATACAGTATACTGGGGTGGTATACAGTATACTGGGGTGGTATATACTGGGGTGGTATACAGTATACTGGGGTGGTATACAGTATACTGGGTGGTATACAGTATACTGGGGTGGTATACTGGGGTGGCATACAGTATACTGGGGTGGTATACTGGGGTGGTATACAGTATACTGGGGTGGCATACTGGGGTGGTATACAGTATACTGGGGTGGTATACTGGGGTGGTATACAGTATACTGGGGTGGTATACAGTATACTGGGATGGTATACTGGGGTGGTATACAGTATACTGGGGTGGTATACAGTATACTGGGGTGGTATACAGTATACTGGGGTGGTATACAGTATACTGGGGTGGTTATACTGGGGTGGTATACTGGGGTGGTATACAGTATACTGGGGTGGTATACAGTATACTGGGGTGGTATACAGTATACTGGGGTGGTATACAGTATACTGGGGTGGTATACTGGGATGGTATACAGTATACTGGGGTGGTATACTGGGGTGGTATACTGGGATGGTATACAGTATACTGGGGTGGTATCCTGGGGTGGTATACAGTATACTGGGGTGGTATACTGGGGTGGTATACAGTATACTGGGGTGGTATACTGGGGTGGTATACAGTATACTGGGGTGGTATCCTGGGGTGGTATACAGTATACTGGGGTGGTATACTGGGGTGGTATACAGTATACTGGGGTGGTATACTGGGGTGGTATACAGTATACTGGGGTGGTATACAGTATACTGGGGTGGTATACAGTATACTGGGGTGGTATACAGTATACTGGGGTGGTATACAGTATCCTGGGGTGGTATACAGTATACTGGGGTGGTATACTGGGGTGGTATATAGTATACTGGGGTGGTATACAGTATCCTGGGGTGGTATACTGAGGTGGTATACAGTATACTGGGGTGGTATACAGTATACTGGGGTGGTATACAGTATACTGGGGTGGTATACAGTATACTGGGGTGGTATACAGTATACTGGGGTGGTATACAGTATACTGGGGTGGTATACAGTATACTGGGGTGGTATACTGGGGTGGTATACAGTATACTGGGGTGGTATACTGGGGTGGTATACAGTATACTGGGGTGGTATCCTGGGGTGGTATACAGTATACTGGGGTGGTATACTGGGGTGGTATACAGTATACTGGGGTGGTATACTGGGGTGGTATACAGTATACTGGGGTGGTATACAGTATACTGGGGTGGTATACAGTATACTGGGGTGGTATACAGTATACTGGGGTGGTATACAGTATCCTGGGGTGGTATACAGTATCCTGGGGTGGTATACAGTATACTGGGGTGGTATACTGGGGTGGTATATAGTATACTGGGGTGGTATACAGTATCCTGGGGTGGTATACAGTATCCTGGGGTGGTATACAGTATCCTGGGGTGGTATACAGTATCCTGGGGTGGTATACAGTATACTGGGGTGGTATATAGTATACTGGGGTGGTATACAGTATACTGGGGTGGTATACTGGGGTGGTATATAGTATACTGGGGTGGTATATAGTATACTGGGGTGGTATATAGTATACTGGGGTGGTATATAGTATCCTGGGGTGGTATACAGTATCCTGGGGTGGTATACAGTATCCTGGGGTGGTATACAGTATCCTGGGGTGGTATACAGTATACTGGGGTGGTATACAGTATACTGGGGTGGTATATAGTATACTGGGGTGGTATACACTATACTGGGGTGGTATACTGGGGTGGTATATAGTATACTGGGGTGGTATATAGTATACTGGGGTGGTATACTGGGGTGGTATACAGTATACTGGAGTATTTGGTTTTTCAGAACCGTCAATATGTCAAAACTATTTCTTTGAAGTTTTTCCAATAAATTGGAATATTTGTAGCTACTTTTTAAGTACCTGCAGTCAACTTGTGCAATACGTTTCGCGTAGTTCCCCAGAACAGTTGAGCCAGTCACGTGTGTGTTTGTAAATAGCTCAACGGTAGAAAGCTGAGCTGGTGAGCCCATAGAGTTCTGTATCTGTTGGAGAGCCCATAGTTCTGTATCTATTGGAGAGCCCATAGAGTTCTGTATCTGTTGGAGAGTCCATAGAGTTGTGTATCTATTGGAGAGCCCATAGAGCTCTGTATCTGTTGGAGAGTTCTGTATCTGTTGGAGAGCCCATAGAGTTCTGTATCTGTTGGAGAGTCCATAGAGTTCTGTATCTGTTGGAGAGCCCATAGAGTTCTGTATCTGTTGGAGAGCCCATAGAGTTATGTATCTATTGGAGAGTCCATAGAGCTCTGTATCTGTTGGAGAGTTCTGTATCTGTTGGAGAGCCCATAGAGTTCTGTATCTATTGGAGAGCCCATAGAGTTCTGTATCTATTGGAGAGCCCATAGACCTCTGTATCTGTTGGAGAGCCCTTAGAGTTCTGTATCTATTGGAGAGCCCATAGAGCTCTGTATCTATTGGAGAGCCCATAGAGCTCTGTATCTATTGGAGAGCCCATAGAGTTTTGTATCTATTGGGAGAGTCCATAGAGTTCTGTATCTATTGGAGAGCCCATAGAGTTCTGTATCTATTGGAGAGCCCATAGAGTTCTGTATCTGTTGGAGAGCCCTTAGAGTTCTGTATCTGTTGGAGAGCCCATAGAGTTCTGTATCTGTTGGAGAGTTTATAGAGTTCTGTATCTGTTGGAGATCTTTAATAAATTAATAACATAATTTGTGTTTGTGGAATCTGATTATGGAACCCGACTCAAAGGAAGATCGAAGAAGTAAATATGTTTTTGGTGACGAGGGAGACTTAAGTGAATTAACAAAGTTTTTTGGTGACATTCAGCTTTGAAATCAGCATATTTAGAGTGCTGGTTTGCATAACAAACAGAGTACGAGGTTAATGAATTCAGACGTAAACTAGCAAGGAAAGTTAGCCTACAATTAGAGCTGGAAGCTACAGGTTTAGTCTCTATCTGTCTGCTCTGCCATTGTGTAGGTCTGTCTAGTTAGCTACAGAGCCATTCATTTAGTGAGTTCGGACAACTTTTAGAATTTTATATGTTGTGCTGAAAATTCAGTTACATAACATGTGTTTAAATATTCCCCATGTAATGTTATTGGGAGCTAACATGGCTGCCATAGAATGTTGTAACAAAGATTTGTACAACTAAGATAGACCACATCCTGTCGTTGCCAATGGGAACAAATTAGTCATTGTGGGCATAACAAGCAAGGAAGGAGCTCGCGAGATCCTATTGGCGTGTACTAGCATGTATTTCCGTTAAGGAACGCCTCCTCTGACCTAATTATTGGCACCACGGAGCTAGGACCTAATTATTGGCACCACGGAGCTAGGACCTAATTATTGGCACCACGGAGCTAGGACCTAATTATTGGCACCACGGAACTAGGACCTAATTATTGGCACCACAGAGCTAGGACCTAATTATTGGCACCACGGAACTAGGACCTAATTATTGGCACCACGGAACTAGGACCTAATTATTGGTCAATCACCACCTTCCGGAGACACCTGAAACCCCACCTCTTCAAGGAATACCTAGGATAGGATAAGTAATCCTTCTCACCCCCCCCCC
>NC_088243.1:87500-102500 GCF_036934945.1 Oncorhynchus masou masou
TTTATTATGGATCCCCATTAGTTCCTGCCAAGGCAGCAGCTACTCTTCCTGGGGTTTATTATGGATCCCCATTAGTTCCTGTCAAGGCAGCAGCTACTCTTCCTGGGGTTTATTATGGATCCCCATTAGTTCCTGCCAAGGCAGCAGCTACTCTTCCTGGGGTTTATTATGGATCCCCATTAGTTCCTGTCAAGACAGCAGCTACTCTTCCTGGGGTTTATTATGGATCCCCATTAGTTCCTGCCAATACAGCAGCTACTCTTCCTGGGGTTTATTATGGATCCCCATTAGTTCCTGCCAAGGCAGCAGTTACTCTTCCTGGGGTTTATTATGGATCCCCATTAGTTCCTGTCAAGACAGCAGCTACTCTTCCTGGGGTTTATTATGGATCCCCATTAGTATCTGCCAATACAGCAGCTACTCATCCTGGGGTTTATTATGGATCCCCATTAGTTCCTGTCAAGACAGCAGCTACTCTTCCTGTGGTTTATTATGGATCCCCATTAGTTCCTGCCAATGCAGCAGCTACTCTTCCTGGGGTTTATTATGGATCCCCATTAGTTCCTGCCAAGGCAGCAGCTACTCTTCCTGGGGTTTATTATGGATCCCCATTAGTTCCTGCCAAGGCAGCAGCTACTCTTCCTGGGGTTTATTAGGGATCCCCATTAGTTCCTGTCAAGGCAGCAGCTACTCTTCCTGGGGTTTATTATGGATCCCCATTAGCTCCTGTCAAGGCAGCAGCTACTCTTCCTGGGGTTTATTAGGGATCCCCATTAGTTCCTGTCAAGGCAGCAGCTACTCTTCCTGGGGTTTATTATGGATCCCTATTAGTTCCTGCCAAGGCAGCAGCTACTTCCTGGGGTTTATTATGGATCCCCATTAGTTCCTGCCAAGGCAGCAGCTACTCTTCCTGGGGTTTATTATGGATCCCCATTAGTTCCTGCCAAGGCAGTAGCTACTCTTCCTGGGGTTTATTATGGATCCCCATTAGTTCCTGCCAAGGCAGCAGTTACTCTTCCTGGGGTTTATTATGGATCCCCATTAGTTCCTGTCAAGACAGCAGCTACTCTTCCTGGGGTTTATTATGGATCCCCATTAGTATCTGCCAATACAGCAGCTACTCTTCCTGGGGTTTATTATGGATCCCCATTAGTTCCTATCAAGACAGCAGCTACTCTTCCTGGGGTTTATTATGGATCCCCATTAGTTCCTGCCAAGGCAGCAGCTACTCTTCCTGGGGTTTATTATGGATCCCCATTAGTTCCTGCCAATACAGCAGCTACTCTTCCTGGGGTTTATTATGGATCCCCATTAGTTCCTGCCAAGGCAGCAGCTACTCTTCCTGGGGTTTATTATGGATCCCCATTAGTTCCTGTCAAGGCAGCAGCTACTCTTCCTGGGGTTTATTATGGATCCCCATTAGTTCCTGCCAAGGCAGCAGCTACTCTTCCTGGGGTTTATTATGGATCCCCATTAGTTCCTGTCAAGACAGCAGCTACTCTTCCTGGGGTTTATTATGGATCCCCATTAGTTCCTGCCAATACAGCAGCTACTCTTCCTGGGGTTTATTATGGATCCCCATTAGTTCCTGCCAAGGCAGCAGTTACTCTTCCTGGGGTTTATTATGGATCCCCATTAGTTCCTGTCAAGACAGCAGCTACTCTTCCTGGGGTTTATTATGGATCCCCATTAGTATCTGCCAATACAGCAGCTACTCATCCTGGGGTTTATTATGGATCCCCATTAGTTCCTGTCAAGACAGCAGCTACTCTTCCTGTGGTTTATTATGGATCCCCATTAGTTCCTGCCAATGCAGCAGCTACTCTTCCTGGGGTTTATTATGGATCCCCATTAGTTCCTGCCAAGGCAGCAGCTACTCTTCCTGGGGTTTATTATGGATCCCCATTAGTTCCTGCCAAGGCAGCAGCTACTCTTCCTGGGGTTTATTAGGGATCCCCATTAGTTCCTGTCAAGGCAGCAGCTACTCTTCCTGGGGTTTATTATGGATCCCCATTAGCTCCTGTCAAGGCAGCAGCTACTCTTCCTGGGGTTTATTAGGGATCCCCATTAGTTCCTGTCAAGGCAGCAGCTACTCTTCCTGGGGTTTATTATGGATCCCCATTAGCTCCTGTCAAGGCAGCAGCTACTCTTCCTGGGGTTTATTATGGATCCCCATTAGTTCCTGCCAAGGCAGCAGCTACTCTTCCTGGGGTTTATTATGGATCCCCATTAGTTCCTGCCAAGGCAGCAGCTACTCTTCCTGGGGTTTATTATGGATCCCCATTAGTTCCTGTCAAGACAGCAGCTACTCTTCCTGGGGTTTATTATGGATCCCCATTAGTTCCTGCCAAGACAGCAGCTACTCTTCCTGGGGTTTATTATGGATCCCCATTAGTTCCTGCCAAGGCAGCAGCTACTCTTCCTGGGGTTTATTATGGATCTGGAGTTTAGCAAATTTGAAAATCATTACAATACATTCACAGACTTCACAACACACTGTGTGCCCTCAGGCCCCTACTCCACCACTACCACGTATCTACAGTACTAAATCCATGTGTGTGTGTATAGTGCGTATGTAATTGTGTGTGTGGGTACAGTATGTGTCTGATCCTATGTTTGTGTCTCTTCACAGTCCCCGTTGTTCCATAAGGTGTATTTAAATCCATTTAAATCTAATTTTACTGCTTGTCCTGTTGTGAGACAAATGCAATTTTCCTAAGTCCCTTTTTGTGGCACCTGTCCACATGACTGAACATTAGTCCAGGTGCGACACAACTAGGGCCTGTAGGACCTGCCTTGTTGATAGTGTTGTGAAGAAGGTAGAGCAGCGCTTTATTATAGACAGCCTTCTCCCCATCTTAGCTAATGTTGTATCAATATGTTTTGACAGTTTACAATCCAGGGTTACTCCAAGCAGTTTAGTCACCTCAACTTGCTCAATTTCCACATGATTTATTACAATTATTAGTTTATTTTTTTCCCAAATACAATGCTTTTAGTTTTTGAAATATTTAGGACTAAGTTGTTCCATTCTGAAACTAACTGCAGCTCTTTGTTAAGTGTTGCAGCCATTTCAGTTGCTGTGGTAGCTGACGTGTATAGTGTTGAGTCATCCGCATATATAGACACATTGGCTTTACTCAAAGCCAGTGGCATGTCGTTAGTAAAAATAGAAAAAAGCAAGGGGCCTAAACAGCTGCCCTGGGGAATTCCTGATTCTTCCTGGATAATGTTGTAGAGGCTTCCATTAAAGAACACCCTCTGTGTTCTGTTAGACAGGTAACTCTTTATCCACATTATAGCAGGGGGCGTAAAGCCATAACACATACATTTTTCCCTCTCAATCATACAATTGTTCAATTCCTCATCAATCCATGGGGATTTAACAGTTTTAACACAGATTTGTTTATTAATGGTTGCGTGCTTATTAGTAACTGGAATATGCAGCAGCATATTGATAAATGTGACAGTCCGAGGGGTTTCAAGCTCTGGTTGATTTTGAAATGTTCTGATATTTATTGGTATTGAATTGTGTTTAAATATCAACATTTAAAGGAGATGGTCCCGTCGGAGCCGGCCTCACCAAAGGCCAGCGTACGAGGCGTACTAGTTATTTTAGAATTGTTTTGAATTATAATGACCCTAACCAAGTCACTAAGAAGATGTCTCTATTTTTTGCATTTTGTTTGCAGCCGCTGTCGTCACACAAAATAATACAAATGGTATTATTCACTTTTTTCGTGCTCATTTGAATTGGAATAGGTAGCTAAGGGTTGAGGCTTTATCTTCACATGCTAAATTAGACCAATTCATCCACTTTATAGAAACACAATATCGCTATAAGCAAAGATGATTGGGATATGTGGACTATCCTGCCTGCCAGTCACTGCTCTGCCTGTCCCTTCTTGTCCGTCCGCTTCGCTCTGCTTTCTTCTCTCGCCCACTTCTGGTGAGTTTTTTTCACTTTAATCTTTAATTGTCTACAAATTAATAATTTCTATGTTGGATTCACGTCTCCATCTCAACCAAAAATCTACGTTTTAAAGAATTGAACAAAATCAAATCAAACTTTATTTATAGTGATTTTAATTTGATTTTTGATATTATCTCAACTGTAATCCGGGTTATTTGTTTGTGCTATGAGATGAAGCCCAGTGACACATGAGTCTGTTCTATAAATAATAAAATATCTGACAGTGTATCCCCATTTGAACTTTTGTCGTGCCATTTTAAATGGTTGTGTCGTGGGAATTCAAAACAAGGACGTTGGAAAGTTGATATGAATCACTCCTTATTTTGTCAGCAAGCGGGAGAAACTGACATACAGAAAGTCCTGGGCTGAATTGAGCTCTTAAAAGTTGAGTTATACCTTATATATATAAATACATAAAAACCCACATTAATATGATTCACTGGATTGGGTTCCTACATGTGACTGGCTCCGTCTCCTAGCTGAACTTAAAGAACACATTCTAGGCGTTCTGCCAAATGGTCCTAAAGAAGGAGGGGCATGATCTCCCTCCCCCCTCCTCATATCTTTACCAACCACAGGCAGGAACAAAGGATTTGTTTATGACACCCAAAAATAAGATTAGCATTTTCAAGGCTGTCTCTTCGCACAATTAAAATGTCCTTCACAGTTGTCTGGACTGAATATTTAGCAGGAGTCTTTGTTTACACTCTCTTTTATGTAGTAGGAGTGTGTCTTTGTGAATTAGACCAGGGTCTTTGTAAATGGGGATGGATAGCCAACTGGAACAAGTGAAATGCAGGTATGTGAATTTTGAAGAATGAAAAAAACACGAGGGCAAAAAAAAACAAAAAATACTTTGAAGTTACTCTCAGTAGAACATTTATAACCCCTCTATTTCATAGGCTACTTTTGGCTATTGGCCAGGATGAAAATAAGCACCAATGGGATGCTGCTGAACCAGCCTTGATTAAAGAGCGACTACCCCCGAAAAAACTACAAAGACCTTTGAACACGGACTCTGTCGCATCGATACGGGTCAGAAACATTTACTCTCGTGTCAAAATGGACTACAACGTGTAAATAATCTCGTCTAAAATGGAGTTTGGAGTCTCAGTGCGTCACAACAAGTAAATGAAGGTAGTGTTTGGATTACAATTAAGTGATAATGCCTGAGAAGCCAGTGTTTGGAGCATATATTGGCACGTGTGTGCCCTGCCTCTTCCTCCCTGTGACTGTCTCCGGCCTCTTCCTCCCTGTGACTGTCCCCGGCCTCTTCCTCCCTGTGACTGTCCCCGGCCTCTTCCTCCCTGTGACTGTCCCCTGCCTCTTCCTCCCTGTGACTGTCCCCGGCCTCTTCCTCCCTGTGACTGTCCCCGGGCTCTTCCTCCCTGTGACTGTCCCCGGCCTCTTCCTCCCTGTGACGGTCCCCTGCCTCTTCCTCCCTGTGACTGTCCCCGGCCTCTTCCTCCCTGTGACTGTCCCCGGCCTCTTCCTCCCTGTGACTGTCCCCGGTCTCTTCCTCCCTGTGACTGTCCCCGGCCTCTTCCTCCCTGTGACTGTCCCCGGCCTCTTCCTCCCTGTGACTGTCCTCGGCCTCTTCCTCCCTGTGACTGTCCCCCGGCCTCTTCCTCCCTGTGACTGTCCCCGGCCTCTTCCTGCCTGTGACTGTCCCCGGCCTCTTCCTGCCTGTGACTTTCCCCGGCCTCTTCCTCCCTGTGACTGTCCCCTGCCTCTTCCTCCCTGTGACGGTCCCCTGCCTCTTCCTCCCTGTGACTGTCCCCTGCCTCTTCCTCCCTGTGTACAGAGCTGTGCTGGGGCAGTATGTAACATCTCTGTCCCCTGTACGTCCTCTCTATGTAAAGAGCTGTGCTGGGGCTGAATGTAACATCTCTGTGATGACGGAAAACAAAGGAGTAATGCACATAAGAGGGAGAGGGAGGGAGAGGGTGAAAGAGGGAGAGGGTGAAAGAGGGAGAGGGCGAAAGAGGGAGAGGGCGAGAGAGGGAGAGGGCGAGAGAGGGAGAGGGCGAGAGAGGGAGAGGGCGAGAGAGGGAGAGGGCGAGAGGGCGAGAGAGGGAGAGGGCGAGAGAGGGAGAGGGCGAGAGAGAGGGAGAGGGCGAGAGAGGGAGAGGGCGAGAGAGGGAGAGGGCGAGGAGGGGGAGAGGGCGAGAGGGGGAGAGGGCGAGAGGGGGGAGAGGGCGAAAGGGGGAGAGGGCGAAAGGGGGAGAGGGCGAAAGGGGGCGAGAGGGAGAGGGCGAGAGAGGGAGAGGGCGAGAGAGGGAGAGGGCGAGAGAGGGCGAGAGAGAGAGAGGGAGAGGGCGAGAGAGGGAGAGGGAGGGAGAGGGCGAGAGAGGGAGAGGGGGAGAGGGCGAAAGGGGGAGAGGGCGAAAGGGGGAGAGGGGGAAAGGGGGAGAGGGCGAAAGGGGGAGAGGGGGAAAGAGGGAGAGGGGGAAAGAGGGAGATTGGGAAAGAGGGAGAGGGGGAAAGAGGGAGAGGGGGAAAGAGGGAGAGGGGGAAAGAGGGAGAGAGAGGTTTATGATGACATCCATTTGGAAATGTAGTGTCTCCTCCTACTGTGAGAGTGGATCATGAAATAGCCCTATACAATTATTATTGTTTCAAACTGTTGAGAGTGGCTCTTCCCAAAGCTCTCTGAGTGCAGTTTCAAGCTCTACTCTCCCCTCCCCCACACTTCCTGACTCCCTGACACAGTGAACACAGAGTACACCCTGGGTTCAATCTGGGTTCAACACAGAGTACACCCTGGGTTCAACACAGAGTACACCCTGGGTTCAACACAGAGTACACCCTGGGTTCAACCTGGGTTCAACCCCTCTAACTCTTTCTATTAGTGCTGAGTAATTAGACCTTTTTGAGGGCGTTTCGGTTCGATTATCACAAATTAATCACAGTTTTCGATTTAGATAAAACAATTTAGACATTAAATGTACTATGTATTATGTGGGTTGAACGCTGAACAACACAGAAGAATGAATACAAGGCCCCTGATGGTAGCGACCTGACCATTACTGATTATCACTAATTAACATTGATTTATTCCCATTCTTTTAATAAACTATTTCAGCTGTTGTGTATATTACTTTAGTTTTATTTGATGACTTTATTTAATAATACAGACAGAGCCGCTGTCTGACAAAAATCACTATTTAGTATTTCTTTAAAGTAAATAAATACTCTGACTACTGAGTACCAACTATCAACATATGCTCTTCTCTCTTCGCCGTCTTGCGCAATGGTTTATGGTCAATTGTAGTTTATTACCACGTTTTCTGCACTTAACTAATGTTGAATATTAGCCTGTTGGAAACTACAACTCCCTACTACATCACACAGTTCAGTCTGGATCTGATTTATCTCTAGAGAAACTACAACTCCCTACTACATCACACAGTTCAGTCTGGATCTGATTTATCTCTAGAGAAACTACAACTCCCTACTACATCACACAGTTCTGTCTGGGTCTGATTTATCTCTAGAGAAACTACAACTCCCTACTACATCACACAGTTCAGTCTGGATCTGATTTATCTCTAGAGAAACTACAACTCCCTACTACATCACACAGTTCTGTCTGGGTCTGATTTATCTCTAGAGAAACTACAACTCCCTACTACATCACACAGTTCTGTCTGGGTCTGATTTATCTCTAGAGAAACTACAACTCCCTACTACACCACACAGTTCAGTCTGGATCTGATTTATCTCTAGAGAAACTACAACTCCCTACTACATCACACAGTTCTGCAGTGAGCTCACAGAAGAAAGAAACAAACAAAATGAATTCCAATAATTGAACCAACTTCAGTCAATTAGTTGTTTAAAAACCAAAATAACAAAATATTGGTTAATCGTTCAACACTACCTTCTGTTCAAAGAACCAGGACTGTAATTGGAAACAGCCTCTGA
The DNA here is from genome assembly GCF_036934945.1 of Oncorhynchus masou masou. Classification (NCBI taxonomy): domain Eukaryota; kingdom Metazoa; phylum Chordata; class Actinopteri; order Salmoniformes; family Salmonidae; genus Oncorhynchus; species Oncorhynchus masou. Next base: position 95,401 of record NC_088243.1, read on the forward strand.
CTGTCCCTTTTTGTAAAGCTAATCCACCGCAACACACACACACACACACACACACACACACACACACACACACACCATCAGCACCACTATAATGTGCTGTTACTGCTGAGGCTTGCATTGTCATCATGCAACTTTAACCGGGGAATGAGTGGACAGAGGTTACTAATGTCACAGTCGGACAAATAGTTGGTTGAGAATCACATTTAATTTGACCTTTATTTAACTGGGCAAGTCAGTTAAGAACAAATTCTTATTTACTAACGACGGCGAGAATAATAGTAGAGGAACAGTGGGTTAACTGCCTGAACGACAGATTTGTACCTTGTCAGCTCGGGGGTTTGAACTCGCAACCTTCCGGTTAGTAGTCCAACGCTCTAACCACGAGGCTACCCTCCCTCCCCGATGATGTCATCAGTGTCACTGAATGTAATTGAAAACATTTATCGGATGTCAGAAGGTGAATTCACCAATTTGTAAGTCGCTCTGGATAAGAGCGTCTGCTAAATGACTTAAATGTAAATGTAATCTTCTTCTTGAACTATATAACAGAGAGGAGGCGGCTGAGGACTGCTCATAATAATGACTGGAACGGAGTCAACGGAATGGCAACACATCTCCAGCCCCATGGTGGTTCCCATGTGTGTGATACCGTTCCACCTACGGGCTCATAGTAATGACTGGAACGGAGTCAACGGAATGGCAACACATCTCCAGCACCATGGTGGTTCCCATGTGTGTGATACCGTTCCACCTACGGGCTCATAGTAATGTCTGGAACGGAGTCAACGGAATGGCAACACATCTCCAGCACCATGGTGGTTCCCTATGTGTGTGATACCGTTCCACCTACGGGCTCGTAATAATGACTGGAACGGAGTCAACGGAATGGCAACACATCTCCAGCACCATGGTGGTTCCCATGTGTGATACCGTTCCACCTACGGGCTCATAGTAATGACTGGAACGGAGTCAACGGAATGGCAACACATCTCCAGCCCCATGGTGGTTCCCATGTGTGTGATACCGTTCCACCTACGGGCTCATAGTAATGACTGGAACGGAGTCAACGGAATGGCAACACATCTCCAGCACCATGGTGGTTCCCATGTGTGTGATACCGTTCCACCTACGGGCTCATAGTAATGTCTGGAACGGAGTCAACGGAATGGCAACACATCTCCAGCACCATGGTGGTTCCCATGTGTGTGATACCGTTCCACCTACGGGCTCGTAATAATGACTGGAACGGAGTCAACGGAATGGCAACACATCTCCAGCACCATGGTGGTTCCCATGTGTGATACCGTTCCACCTACGGGCTCATAGTAATGACTGGAACGGAGTCAACGGAATGGCAACACATCTCCAGCCCCATGGTGGTTCCCATGTGTGTGATACCGTTCCACCTACGGGCTCATAGTAATGTCTGGAACGGAGTCAACGGAATGGCAACACATCTCCAGCACCATGGTGGTTCCCATGTGTGATACCGTTCCACCTACGGGCTCATAATAATGACTGGAACGGAGTCAACGGAATGGCAACACATCTCCAGCACCATGGTGGTTCCCATGTGTGTGATACCGTTCCACCTACGGGCTCATAATAATGACTGGAACGGAGTCAACGGAATGGCAACACATCTCCAGCACCATGGTGGTTCCCATGTGTGTGATACCGTTCCATCTACTCCGCTTCAGTCATTAACACGAGCCCGTTGCTTGGTGGCACCCTAGGGGAGGACGGGCTCGTGTTAATGACTGGAGCGGAGTAGGTGGAACGGTATCACACCGGTGGTTTCCATGGTTCCCATGTGTGTGATGCCATTCCGTTGACTCCGTTCCAGACATTACTATGAGCATGTTCTTCCCAACCCCCTGTGGAAGAAACGTTGTGTTTCCACCTAATTATTGTTGATGTGTGTGTGTGTGTGTGTGTGTGTGTGTGTGTGTGTGTGTGTGTGTGTGTGTGTGCGTGACCGTGTCTCTCTTCTCCCCAGGACCGTACCCGGGTGGTCAGCCCCATCATCGATGTCATCAGCCTGGATAACTTTGCCTACTTGGCAGCTTCAGCTGACTTGAGGGGAGGTCAGTAGGATTACTGTATGAGAACACACACACACACGTGTTTGTTTTACTATCCTTGTGGGGACCAAACAATTGATTCCCATTCAACATCCTATTTTCCATAACCCCATACCCCTAAACCGAACCCCATACCCCTAAACCGAACCCCATACCCCTAAACCGAACCCCATGCCCCTAAACCGAACCCCATGCCCCTAAACCGAACCCCATACCCCTAAACCGAACCCCCATACCCCTAAACCGAACCCCCATACCCCTAAACCGAACCCCCATACCCCTAAACCGAACCCCCATACCCCTAAACCGAACCCCATGCCCCTAAACCGAACCCCATGCCCCTAAACCGAACCCCATGCCCCTAAACAGAACCCCATGCCCCTAAACCGAACCCCATGCCCCTAAACCGAACCCCATACCCCTAAACCGAACCCCATGCCCCTAAACCGAACCCCATGCCCCTAAACCGAACCCCATACCCCTAAACCGAACCCCATACCCCTAAACCGAACCCCATGCCCCTAAACCGAACCCCATGCCCCTAAACCGAACCCCATGCCCCTAAACCTAACACCATGCCCCTAAACCGAACACCATGCCCCTAAACCGAACACCATGCCCCTAAACCGAACACCATGCCCCTAAACCTAACACCATGCCCCTAAACCTAACACCATGCCCCTAAACCTAACACCATGCCCCTAAACCTAACACCATGCCCCTAAACCTAACACCATGCCCCTAAACCGAACACCATGCCCCTAAACCGAACACCATGCCCCTAAACCGAACACCATGCCCCTAAACCGAACACCATGCCCCTAAACCGAACACCATGCCCCTAAACCCGAACACCATGCCCCTAAACCGAACACCATGCCCCTAAACCGAACACCATGCCCCTAAACCGAACACCATGCCCCTAAACCGAACACCATGCCCCTAAACCGAACACCATGCCCCTAAACCGAACACCATGCCCCTAAACCGAACACCATGCCCCTAAACCGAACACCATGCCCCTAAACCGAACACCATGCCCCTAAACCGAACACCATGCCCCTAAACCGAACACCATGCCCCTAAACCGAACACCATGCCCCTAAACCGAACACCATGCCCCTAAACCGAACACCATGCCCCTAAACCTAACACCATGCCCCTAAACCTAACACCATGCCCCTAAACCTAACACCATGCCCCTAAACCTAACACCATGCCCCTAAACCTAACACCATGCCCCTAAACCTAACACCATGCCCCTAAACCGAACACCATGCCCCTAAACCGAACACCATGCCCCTAAACCGAACACCATGCCCCTAAACCGAACACCATGCCCCTAAACCGAACACCATGCCCCTAAACCGAACACCATGCCCCTAAACCGAACACCATGCCCCTAAACCGAACCCCATGCCCCTAAACCGAACCCCATGCCCCTAAACCGAACCCCATGCCCCTAAACCGAACCCCATGCCCCTAAACCGAACCCCATGCCCCTAAACCGAACCCCATGCCCCTAAACCTAACACCATGCCCCTAAACCGAACACCATGCCCCTAAACCGAACACCATGCCCCTAAACCGAACACCATGCCCCTAAACCGAACACCATGCCCCTAAACCGAACACCATGCCCCTAAACCGAACACGATGCCCCTAAACCGAACACCATGCCCCTAAACCGAACACCATGCCCCTAAACCTAACACCATGCCCTAAACCTAACACCATGCCCCTAAACCTAACACCATGCCCCTAAACCGAACACCATGCCCCTAAACCCGAACACCATGCCCCTAAACCGAACACCATGCCCCTAAACCGAACACCATGCCCCTAAACCGAACACCATGCCCCTAAACCGAACACCATGCCCCTAAACCGAACACCATGCCCCTAAACCGAACACCATGCCCTAAACCGAACACCATGCCCCTAAACCGAACACCATGCCCCTAAACCGAACACCATGCCCCTAAACCGAACACCATGCCCCTAAACCGAACACCATGCCCCTAAACCTAACACCATGCCCCTAAACCTAACACCATGCCCCTAAACCGAACACCATGCCCCTAAACCGAACACCATGCCCCTAAACCGAACACCATGCCCCTAAACCGAACCCCATGCCCCTAAACCGAACCCCATGCCCCTAAACCGAACCCCATGCCCCTAAACCGAACCCCATGCCCCTAAACCGAACCCCATGCCCCTAAACCGAACCCCATACCCCTAAACCGAACCCTTAAACCAAATTCTAACCCTAATTGTAACCTTAAACTGAAGCCTAAACTGTCCATTTTCCTTGTGGGAATTCTCTCCCCGCCCTCTGTCTCTCAGGGTTTGACTGGAGTCTACACTTTAAATGGGAGCAGATTCCCATCGAACAGAAGATGTCCAGGAATGACCCCACACTGCCTATCAGGTAGTTATGTTGATGTGGTCTCCACCCTGTCTATCAGGTAGCTACAGTAGTTATGTTGATGTGGTCTCCACACTGTCTATCAGGTAGCTACAGTAGTTATGTTGATGTGGTCTCCACACTGTCTATCAGGTAGCTACAGTAGTTATGTTGATGTGGTCTCCACACTGTCTATCAGGTAGTTACAGTAGTTATGTTGATGTGGTCTCCACCCTGTCTATCAGGTAGTTATGTTGATGTGGTCTCCACCCTGCCTATCAGGTAGTTATGTTGATGTGGTCTCCACCCTGTCTATCAGGTAGTTATGTTGATGTGGTCTCCACCCTGCCTATCAGGTAGCTACAGTAGTTATGTTGATGTGGTCTCCACCCTGTCTATCAGGTAGTTATGTTGATGTGGTCTCCACCCTGTCTATCAGGTAGTTACAGTAGTTATGTTGATGTGGTCTCCACCCTGCCTATAAGGTAGTTACAGTAGTTATGTTGATGTGGTCTCCACCCTGTCTATCAGGTAGTTACAGTAGTTATGTTGATGTGGTCTCCACCCTGCCTATCAGGTAGTTATGTTGATGTGGTCTCCACCCTGCCTATCAGGTAGTTATGTTGATGTGGTCTCCACCCTGTCTATCAGGTAGTTATGTTGATGTGGTCTCCACCCTGCCTATCAGGTAGTTATGTTGATGTGGTCTCCACCCTGTCTATCAGGTAGTTACAGTAGTTATGTTGATGTGGTCTCCACCCTGTCTATCAGGTAGTTATGTTGATGTGGTCTCCACCCTGTCTATCAGGTAGTTATGTTGATGTGGTCTCCACCCTGCCTATCAGGTAGTTATGTTGATGTGGTCTCCACCCTGCCTATCAGGTAGTTATGTTGATGTGGTCTCCACCCTGTCTATCAGGTAGTTATGTTGATGTGGTCTCCACCCTGCCTATCAGGTAGTTATGTTGATGTGGTCTCCACCCTGCCTATCAGGTAGCTACAGTAGTTATGTTGATGTGGTCTCCACCCTGTCTATCAGGTAGTTATGTTGATGTGGTCTCCACCCTGCCTATCAGGTAGTTATGTTGATGTGGTCTCCACCCTGTCTATCAGGTAGTTATGTTGATGTGGTCTCCACCCTGTCTATCAGGTAGCTACAGTAGTTATGTTGATGTGGTCTCCACCCTGCCTATCAGGTAGTTACAGTAGTTATGTTGATGTGGTCTCCACCCTGTCTATCAGGTAGCTACAGTAGTTATGTTGATGTGGTCTCCACCCTGCCTATCAGGTAGCTACAGTAGTTATGTTGATGTGGTCTCCACCCTGCCTATCAGGTAGTTATGTTGATGTGGTCTCCACCCTGCCTATCAGGTAGTTATGTTGATGTGGTCTCCACCCTGCCTATCAGGTAGTTATGTTGATGTGGTCTCCACCCTGCCTATCAGGTAGTTATGTTGATGTGGTCTCCACCCTGTCTATCAGGTAGTTATGTTGATGTGGTCTCCACCCTGCCTATCAGGTAGCTACAGTAGTTATGTTGATGTGGTCTCCACCCTGTCTATCAGGTAGTTATGTTGATGTGGTCTCCACACTGTCTATCAGGTAGCTACAGTAGTTATGTTGATGTGGTCTCCACCCTGTCTATCAGGTAGCTACAGTAGTTATGTTGATGTGGTCTCCACCCTGCCTATCAGGTAGCTACAGTAGTTATGTTGATGTGGTCTCCACCCTGTCTATCAGGTAGTTATGTTGATGTGGTCTCCACCCTGCCTATCAGGTAGCTACAGTAGTTATGTTGATGTGGTCTCCACACTGCCTATCAGGTAGTTATGTTGATGTGGTCTCCACCCTGTCTATCAGGTAGTTATGTTGATGTGGTCTCCACCCTGTCTATCAGGTAGCTACAGTAGTTATGTTGATGTGGTCTCCACACTGTCTATCAGGTAGTTACAGTAGTTATGTTGATGTGGTCTCCACCCTGTCTATCAGGTAGTTATGTTGATGTGGTCTCCACCCTGTCTATCAGGTAGTTATGTTGATGTGGTCTCCACACTGCCTATCAGGTAGTTATGTTGATGTGGTCTCCACCCTGCCTATCAGGTAGCTACAGTAGTTATGTTGATGTGGTCTCCACCCTGTCTATCAGGTAGTTACAGTAGTTATGTTGATGTGGTCTCCACCCTGTCTATCAGATAGCTACAGTAGTTATGTTGATGTGGTCTCCACCCTGTCTATCAGGTAGTTATGTTGATGTGGTCTCCACCCTGTCTATCAGGTAGTTATGTTGATGTGGTCTCCACCCTGTCTATCAGGTAGTTATGTTGATGTGGTCTCCACCCTGTCTATCAGGTAGTTATGTTGATGTGGTCTCCACCCTGCCTATCAGGTAGCTACAGTAGTTATGTTGATGTGGTCTCCACCCTGTCTATCAGGTAGTTATGTTGATGTGGTCTCCACCCTGTCTATCAGGTAGTTATGTTGATGTGGTCTCCACCCTGTCTATCAGGTAGTTATGTTGATGTGGTCTCCACACTGTCTATCAGGTAGTTATGTTGATGTGGTCTCCACCCTGTCTATCAGGTAGTTACAGTAGTTATGTTGATGTG
>NC_088243.1:107500-125000 GCF_036934945.1 Oncorhynchus masou masou
TGGACCAGCTGGTGATTGATGACGTGACTGGACCAGCTGGTGATTGATGACGTGACTGGACCAGCTGGTGATTGATGACGTGACTGGACCAGCTGGTGATTGACGACGTGACTGGACCAGCTGGTGATTGACGACGTGACTGGACCAGCTGGTGATTGACGACGTGACTGGACCAGCTGGTGATTGACGACGTGACTGGACCAGCTGGTGATTGACGACGTGACTGGACCAGCTGGTGATTGACGACGTGACTGGACCAGCTGGTGATTGATGACGTGACTGGACCAGCTGGTGATTGATGACGTGACTGGACCAGCTGGTGATTGATGACGTGACTGGACCAGCTGGTGATTGATGACGTGACTGGACCAGCTGGTGATTGATGACGTGACTGGACCAGCTGGTGATTGACGACGTGACTGGACCAGCTGGTGATTGACGACGTGACTGGACCAGCTGGTGATTGACGACGGACTGGACCAGCTGGTGATTGACGACGTGACTGGACCAGCTGGTGATTGACGACGTGACTGGACCAGCTGGTGATTGACGACGTGACTGGACCAGCTGGTGATTGACGACGTGACTGGACCAGCTGGTGATTGACGACGTGACTGGACCAGCTGGTGATTGATGACGTGACTGGACCAGCTGGTGATTGATGATGTGACTGGACCAGCTGGTGATTGATTGTCCTTATGTGTCTGCTGCAGTGTGCTCTGTAGCAGGTTAACTGGGATAATGAAGATTAGACTGTTATCTCTGGTTAATCTCCCATTATATAAACATGTCTATATTAACATATGACCTTAACTCATACATCTCTCTCTCAGAGCTGTCCTTCAGGGTGTGGATGTGTGGTGGGAGCCTGGAGATTCTGCCCTGCAGCAGGGTGGGACACGTCTTCAGGAAACGACATCCCTACGACTTCCCAGAAGGCAACGCTCTCACATACATCAAGTAAGTGAGCTCGGCTGGGTCACTCTGATATCCATTTTACAGATGCACACACACAGACACACAACTATAGACACACACTCTAGTCCTGCCTTTAATATATATATATATATATTCTCTGGAATCCTAGCCATTCCAACTGTCTTCTCGGGGACTCCATTCCAACTGTCTTCCCGGGGACTCCATTCCAACTGTCTTCTCGGGGACTCCATTCCAACTGTCTTCTCGAGGACTCCATTCCAACTGTCTTCTCGGGGACTCCATTCCAACTGTCTTTTCGGGGACTCCATTCCAACTGTCTTCTCGGGGACTCCATTCCAACTGTCTTCTCGAGGACTCCATTCCAACTGTCTTCTCGGGGACTCCATTCCAACTGTCTTCTCGGGGACTCCATTCCAAACGTCTTCTCGGGGACTCCATTCCAAACGTCTTCTCGGGGACTCCATTCCAAACCTCTTCTCGGGGACTCCATTCCAAACCTCTTCTCGGGGACTCCATTCCAAACCTCTTCTCGGGGACTCCATTCCAACTGTCTTCTCGGGACTCCATTCCAACTGTCTTCGGGGACTCCATTCCAACTGTCTTTCGGGACTCCATTCCAACTGTCTTCTCGGGACTCCATTCCAACTGTCTTCTCGAGGACTCCATTCCAACTGTCTTCTCGGGGGACTCCATTCCAACTGTCTTCTCGGGACTCCATTCCAACTGTCTTCTCGGGACTCCATTCCAAACGTCTTCGGGGACTCCATTCCAAACGTCTTCTCGGGGACTCCATTCCAAACGTCTTCTCGGGGACTCCATTCCAAACCTCTTCTCGGGGACTCCATTCCAAACCTCTTCTCGGGGACTCCATTCCAACTGTCTTCTCGGGGACTCCATTCCAACTGTCTTCTCGGGGACTCCATTCCAAACCTCTTCTCGGGGACTCCATTTCAAACCTCTTCTCGGGGACTCCATTCCAAACGTCTTCTCGGGACTCCATTCCAAACCTCTTCTCGGGACTCCATTCCAAACCTCTTCTCGGGACTCCATTCCAACTGTCTTCTCGGGACTCCATTCCAACTGTCTTCTCGGGGACTCCATTCCAAACCTCTTCTCGGGGACTCCATTTCAAACCTCTTCTCGGGGACTCCATTTCAAACCTCTTCTCGGGGACCCTCCTCTCGGGGACCCTCCTCTCGGGGACCCTCCTCTCGGGGACATGGATGTGAACTATTCCAGAACATACTAGTCTACTAATCCTCAAACCCTTGGTGGATCAGGTGAGATAGTTCAGAGCTACGACAAAACTGAAATGTCTGGGGTCATGACAGAGAGGAAGGAACAGCGGAACTGTGTTATTATCCTCCCTAACCAGGTGTGTGTGTGTGTGTGTGTGTGTGTGTGTGGGGTCAGGAACACGCGTCGGGCAGCAGAGGTGTGGATGGATGAGTATAAGCAGTACTACTACTCAGCAAGGCCCTCAGCGCAGGGCAAGGCCTTCGGCAGGTTAGTAGTCCTCTCTGGTACCTGTTAACCAACACTATTCATATCTTTGCTGTTGGATGAAAACATCTCAAAACAGAAACTTTTCAGGAAATGGAAAAACGGCCATATTTTTCTCTCCCCTTCCTCCTCTCCTTCCTCCTTCCTTCCTCTCCCCTTCCTCCTCTCCCCTTCCTCCTCTCCCCTTCCCCCTCTCCCCTTCCCCCTCTCCCCTTCCTCCTCTCCCTTCCTCCTTCCCTTTCTCCTCTCCCCTCTCCTCCCCTTCCCCCCTTCCTCCTTCCTTCCTCCTCTCCTCCTCCTCCCCTTCCCTCCTTCCTCCTCTCCCCTTCCCCCTCTCCCCTTCCCCCCCCCCCCTTCCTCCTTCCCCCCCCCTCCCCCCCCCCTTCCCCTTCCCCCTTCCCCCTTCCCCTCCCTTCCTCCTCTCCTCCTTCCTCCTCTCCCCTTTCTCCCTCCCCTTCCCCCTCTCCCTCCTTCTCCCTCTCCCCTCCTCCCCTTCCCCTTCCCCTCTCTCCCCTCTCCCTTCCCCTCCTCCTTCTCCCTCCCCTTCTCCCTCTCTCTCCCCTTCCTTCTCCCTCCCCCTCTCTCTCCCTTCCCCTTCCCCCTCCTCTCCCCTCCCCTTCCCCCTTCCCCTCCTCCCCCTCCCCTCCCCCTTTCGCCCTCCACTTCCCCCTCTCCCGTCACTCCCTTTCCCCCTTCCCCTTCTCCCTCTGCCCTCTCCCTTCCTCCTTCCCCCTCCCCTCTCCCTCCCTTCCCCTCTCCTTCTCTTCCCTCTCTCCCCTCCCTCCCCTCTCCCCTCCCCCTTTCCTCTCCCTCTCCCCCTCTTCCCTCCCCCTCTCTTCCCTCCCCTCTCCCCCTTTCCCCTCTCCTTCTCCCTTCCCTTTCCCCTCTCCTTCTCCCTCTTCCCTTCCTCCTTCACTTCTCCCCCTCCCCTTCCCCTCTCCCTCCCCCTTTCCCCTCCCCTCCCCCTTCCCCTCTCCCCTTTCCCCTCTCCCCTCCCCCTTTCCCCTCTCCTTCTCCCTCTTCCCTTCCTCCTTCACCTTCTCCCCCTCTCCCCTCCCCCTTTCCCCTCTCCCCCCCCTCTTCCCTCACTCCCTCTCCTTCTCCCCCTCTCCCCTTTCCCCTCTCCCCCTCTCCATGCTCATTCCTTCCTGTAGCATTGTGGACCGGCTGACTCTACGACACAAGCTGAACTGCAAGTCTTTCCATTGGTATATGGAGAACGTTTACCCTGAGCTAAGGTGAGAGTCTCTACCAGACAGGTGAGGGGTGAGAGGGGAGAGTCTCTACCAGACAGGTGAGAGGGGAGAGTCTCTACCAGACAGGTGAGAGGGGAGAGTCTCTACCAGACAGGTGAGAGGGGAGAGTCTCTACCAGACAGGTGAGAGGGGAGAGTCTCTACCAGACAGGTGAGAGGGGAGAGTCTCTACCAGACAGGTGAGAGGGGAGAGTCTCTACCAGACAGGTGAGAGGGGAGAGTCTCTACCAGACAGGTGAGAAGGGAGAGTCTCTACCAGACAGGTGAGAGGGGAGAGTCTCTACCAGACAGGTGAGAGGGGAGAGTCTCTACCAGACAGGTGAGAAGGGAGAGTCTCTACCAGACAGGTGAGAGGGGAGAGTCTATACCAGACAGGTGAGAGGGGTGTGTCTCTACCAGACAGGTGAGAGGTGAGAGGGGAGAGTCTCTACCAGACAGGTGAGAGGTGAGAGGGGAGAGTCTCTACCAGACAGGTGAGAGGGGTGTGTCTCTACCAGACAGGTGAGAGGGGTGTGTCTCTACCAGAGAGGTGAGAGGGGTGTGTCTCTATCAGACAGGTGAGAGGGGAGAGTCTCTACCAGACAGGTGAGAGGTGAGAGGGGAGAGTCTCTACCAGACAGGTGAGAGGGGAAAGTCTCTACCAAACAGGTGAGAGGGGAGAGTCTCTACCAGACAGGTGAGAGGTGAGGGGGGAGAGTCTCTACGAGACAGGTGAGAGGGGAGAGTCTCTACCAGACAGGTGAGAGGGGAGAGTCTCTACCAGACAGGTGAGAGGGGAGAGTCTCTACCACACAGGTGAGAGGGGAGAGTCTCTACCAGACAGGTGAGAGGGGAGAGTCTCTACCAGACAGGTGAGAGGGGAGAGTCTCTACCAGACAGGTGAGGGGAGAGTCTCTACCAGACAGGTGAGAGGGAGAGTCTCTACCAGACAGGTGAGAGGGGAGAGTCTCTACCAGACAGGTGAGAGGGGAGAGTCTCTACCAGACAGGTGAGAGGGGAGAGTCTCTACCAGACAGGTGAGAGGGGAGAGTCTCTACCAGACAGGTGAGAGGGGAGAGTCTCTACCAGACAGGTGAGAGGGGAGAGTCTCTACCAGACAGGTGAGAGGGGAGAGTCTCTACCAGACAGGTGAGAGGGGAGAGTCTCTACCAGACAGGTGATAGGGGAGAGTCTCTACCAGACAGGTGATAGGGGAGAGTCTCTACCAGACAGGTGAGAGGGGAGAGTCTCTACCAGACAGGTGAGAGGGGAGAGTCTCTACGTGAGAGGGGAGAGTCTCTACGTGAGAGGGGAGAGTCTCTACGTGAGAGGGGAGAGTCTCTACGTGAGAGGGGAGAGTCTCTACGTGAGAGGGGAGAGTCTCTACCAGACAGGGGAGAGGGGAGAGTCTCTACCAGACAGGGGAGAGGGGAGAGTCTCTACCAGACAGGTGAGAGGGGAGAGTCTCTGCCAGACAGGGGAGAGGGGAGAGTCTCTGCCAGACAGGGGAGAGGGGAGAGTCTCTGCCAGACAGGGGAGAGGGGAGAGTCTCTACCAGACAGGTGAGAGGGGAGAGTCTCTACCAGACAGGTGAGAGGGGAGAGTCTCTACCAGACAGGTGAGAGGGGAGAGTCTCTACCAGACAGGTGAGAGGGGAGAGTCTCTACCAGACAGGTGAGAGGGGAGAGTCTCTACCAGACAGGTGAGAGGGAGATTCTCACGTGAGTGGGGAGAGTCTCTACCAGACAGGGGGAGAGGAGAGTCTCTACCAGACAGGGGAGGGGAGAGTCTCTACCAGACAGGGGAGAGGGAGAGTCTCTACCAGACAGGGGAGAGGGGAGAGTCTCTAGCAGACAGGGGAGGGGAGAGTCTCTACCAGACAGGGAGAGGGGGAGAGTCTCTACGAGACAGGTGAGAGGGGAGAGTCTCTACCAGACAGGTGAGAGGGGAGAGTCTCACCAGACAGGTGAGAGGGGAGAGTATCTACCAGACAGGTGAGAGGGAGAGTCTCTACCAGACAGGTGAGAGGGGAGACTCTACCAGACAGGTGAGGGGAGAGTCTCTACCAGACAGGTGAGAGGGGAGAGTCTCTACCAGACAGGTGAGAGGGGAGAGTCTCTACCAGACAGGTGAGAGGGGAGAGTCTCTACCAGACAGGTGAGAGGGGAGAGTCTCTACCAGACAGGTGAGAGGGGGAGAGTCTCTACCAGACAGGTGAGAGGGGAGAGTCTCTACCAGACAGGTGAGGGGAGAGTCTCTACCAGACAGGTGAGAGGGGAGAGTCTCTACCAGACAGGTGAGAGGGGAGAGTCTCTACCAGACAGGTGAGAGGGGAGAGTCTCTACGTGAGAGGGGAGAGTCTCTACGTGAGAGGGGAGAGTCTCTACGTGAGAGGGGAGAGTCTCTACCAGACAGGGGAGAGGGAGAGTCTCTACCAGACAGGGAGAGGGGAGAGTCTCTACCAGACAGGGGAGAGGGGAGAGTCTCTACCAGACAGGGGAGAGGGGAGAGTCTCTACCAGACAGGGGAGAGGGGAGAGTCTCACGTGAGGGGAGAGTCTCTACCAGACAGGGGAGAGGGGAGAGTCTCTACCAGACAGGGAGAGGGAGGAGACAGGGGAGAGTCTCTACCAGACAGGAGAGGGGAGAGTCTCTACCAGACAGGGAGAGGGAGAGTCTCTACCAGACAGGGGAGAGGGAGAGTCTCTACCAGACAGGGGAGAGGGGAGAGTCTCTACCAGACAGGGGAGAGGGAGAGTCTCACCAGACAGGGGAGGGAGAGTCTCTACCAGACAGGGGAGAGGGGAGAGTCTCTACCAGACAGGGGAGAGGGGAGAGTCTCTACCAGACAGGGGAGAGGGAGAGTCTCTACCAGACAGGGGAGAGGGAGAGTCTCTACCAGACAGGGGAGAGGGAGAGTCTCTACCAGACAGGGGAGAGGGGAGAGTCTCTACCAGACAGGGGAGAGGGGAGAGTCTCTACCAGACAGGGGAGAGGGGAGAGTCTCTACCAGACAGGGGAGAGGGGAGAGTCTCTACCAGACAGGGGAGAGGGGAGAGTCTCTACCAGACAGGGAGAGGGGAGAGTCTCTACCAGACAGGGAGAGGGGAGAGTCTCTACCAGACAGGTGAGAGGGGAGAGTCTCTACCAGACAGGTGAGAGGGGAGAGTCTCTACCAGACAGGTGAGAGGGGAGAGTCTCTACCAGACAGGTGAGAGGGGAGAGTCTCTACCAGACAGGTGAGAGGGGAGAGTCTCTACCAGACAGGTGAGAGGGGAGAGTCTCTACCAGACAGGTGAGAGGGGAGAGTCTCTACCAGACAGGTGAGAGGGGAGAGTCTCTACCAGACAGGTGAGAGGGGAGAGGGGAGAGTCTCTACCAGACAGGTGAGAGGGGAGAGGGGAGAGTCTCTACCAGACAGGTGAGAGGGGAGAGTCTCTACCAGACAGGTGAGAAGGGAGAGTCTCTACCAGACAGGTGAGAGGGGAGAGTCTCTGAAGGGACGTGAGAGGGGAGAGTCTCTACCAGACAGGGAGAGGGGAGAGTCTCTACCAGACAGGTGAGAGGGGAGAGTCTCTACCAGACAGATGAGAGGGGAGAGTCTCTACCAGACAGGGGAGAGGGGAGAGTCTCTACCAGACAGGGAGAGGGAGAGTCTCTACCAGACAGGTGAGAGGGGAGAGTCTCTACGTGAGAGGGGAGAGTCTCTACCAGACAGGGGAGAGGGGAGAGTCTCTACCAGACAGGGGAGAGTCTCTACCAGACAGGGAGAGGGGAGAGTCTCTACCAGACAGGGGAGAGTCTCTACCAGACAGGGAGAGTCTCTACCAGACAGGGGAGAGGGGAGAGTCTCTACCAGACAGGGAGAGGGGAGAGTCTCTACCAGACAGGGGAGAGGGGAGAGTCTCTACCAGACAGGGGAGAGGGGAGAGTCTCTACCAGACAGGGGAGAGGGGAGAGTCTCTACCAGACAGGGAGAGAGGGGAGAGTCTCTACCAGACAGGGGAGAGGAGAGTCTCTACCAGACAGGGAGAGGGGAGAGTCTCTACCAGACAGGTGAGAGGGGAGAGTCTCTACCAGACAGGTGAGAGGGGAGAGTCTCTACCAGACAGGTGAGAGGGGAGAGTCTCTACCAGACAGGTGAGAGGGAGAGTCTCTACCAGACAGGTGAGAGGGAGAGTCTCTACCAGACAGGTGAGAGGTGAGAGTCTCTACCAGACAGGTGAGAGGGGAGAGTCTCTACCAGACAGGTGAGAGGGGAGAGTCTCTACCAGACAGGTGAGAGGGGAGAGTCTCTACCAGACAGGTGAGAGGGGAGAGTCTCTACCAGACAGGTGAGAGGGGAGAGTCTCTACGTGAGAGGGGAGAGTCTCTACCAGACAGGGGAGAGGGGAGAGTCTCTACCAGACAGGGGAGAGGGGAGAGTCTCTACCAGACAGGGGAGAGGGGAGAGTCTCTACCAGACAGGGGAGAGGGGAGAGTCTCTACCAGACAGGGAGAGGGGAGAGTCTCTACCAGACAGGGGAGAGGGGAGAGTCTCTACCAGACAGGGGAGAGGGGAGTCTCTACCAGACAGGGGGAGAGGGGAGAGTCTCTGCCAGACAGGGGAGAGGGGAGAGTCTCTGCCAGACAGGGGAGAGGGAGAGTCTCTGCCAGACAGGGGAGAGGGGAGAGTCTCTGCCAGACAGGGGAGAGGGGAGAGTCTCTGCCAGACAGGGGAGAGTCTCTACCAGACAGGGGAGAGTCTCTACCAGACGGGTGAGAGTCTCTACCAGACGGGTGAGAGGGGAGAGTCTCTACCAGACAGGTGAGAGGGGAGAGTCTCTACCAGACAGGTGAGAGGGGAGAGTCTCTACCAGACAGGTGAGAGGGGAGAGTCTCTACGTGAGAGGGGAGAGTCTCTACCAGACAGGGGAGAGGGGAGAGTCTCTACCAGACAGGGGAGAGGGGAGAGTCTCTACCAGACAGGGGAGAGGGGAGAGTCTCTACCAGACAGGGGAGAGGGGAGAGTCTCTACCAGACAGGGGAGAGGGGAGAGTCTCTACCAGACAGGGAGAGGGGAGAGTCTCTACCAGACAGGGGAGAGGGGAGTCTCTACCAGACAGGGGAGAGGGGAGAGTCTCTGCCAGACAGGGGAGAGGGGAGAGTCTCTGCCAGACAGGGGAGAGGGGAGAGTCTCTGCCAGACAGGGGAGAGGGGAGAGTCTCTGCCAGACAGGGGAGAGGGGAGAGTCTCTGCCAGACAGGGGAGAGGGGAGAGTCTCTGCCAGACAGGGAGAGGGGAGAGTCTCTGCCAGACAGGGGAGAGGGGAGAGTCTCTGCCAGACAGGGGAGAGGGGAGAGTCTCTGCCAGACAGGGGAGAGGGGAGAGTCTCTGCCAGACAGGGGAGAGGGGGAGAGTCTCTGCCAGACAGGGAGAGGGGAGAGTCTCTGCCAGACAGGGGAGAGGGGAGAGTCTCTGCCAGACAGGGGAGAGGGGAGAGTCTCTGCCAGACAGGGGAGAGGGGAGAGTCTCTGCCAGACAGGGGAGAGGGAGAGTCTCTGCCAGACAGGGGAGGGAGAGGGGGGGAGAGTCTCTGCCAGACAGGGGAGAGGGGAGAGTCTCTGCCAGACAGGGAGAGGGGAGAGTCTCTACCAGACAGGTGAGAGGGGAGAGTCTCACCAGACAGGTGAGAGGGGAGAGTCTCTACCAGACAGGTGAGAGGGGAGAGTCTCTACCAGACAGGTGAGAGGGGAGAGTCTCTACCAGACAGGTGAGAGGGGAGAGTCTCTACCAGACAGGTGAGGGGAGAGTCTCTACCAGACAGGTGAGAGGGGAGAGTCTCTACGTGAGAGGGAGAGTCTCTACCAGACAGGGGAGAGGGGAGAGTCTCTACCAGACAGGGGAGAGGGGAGAGTCTCTACCAGACAGGGGAGAGGGGAGAGTCTCTACCAGACAGGGAGAGGGGAGAGTCTCTACCAGACAGGTGAGAGGGGAGAGTCTCTACCAGACAGGTGAGAGGGGAGAGTCTCTACCAGACAGGTGAGAGGGGAGAGTCTCTACCAGACAGGTGAGAGGGGAGAGTCTCTACCAGACAGGTGAGAGGGGAGAGTCTCTACCAGACAGGTGAGAGGGGAGAGTCTCTACCAGACAGGTGAGAGGGGAGAGTCTCTACGTGAGAGGGGAGAGTCTCTACCAGACAGGGGAGAGGGGAGAGTCTCTACCAGACAGGGGAGAGGGGAGAGTCTCTACCAGACAGGGGAGAGGGGAGAGTCTCTACCAGACAGGGGAGAGGGGAGAGTCTCTACCAGACAGGGGAGAGGGGAGAGTCTCTACCAGACAGGGGAGAGGGGAGAGTCTCTACCAGACAGGGGAGAGGGGAGAGTCTCTACCAGACAGGGGAGAGGGGAGAGTCTCTACCAGACAGGGAGAGGGAGAGTCTCTACCAGACAGGTGAGAGGGGAGAGTCTCTACCAGACAGGTGAGAAGGGAGAGTCTCTACCAGACAGGTGAGAGGGGAGAGTCTCTACGTGAGAGGGGAGAGTCTCTACCAGACAGGGGAGAGGGGAGAGTCTCTACCAGACAGGGGAGAGGGGAGAGTCTCTACCAGACAGGGGAGAGGGGAGAGTCTCTACCAGACAGGGGAGAGGGGAGAGTCTCTACCAGACAGGGGAGAGGGGAGTCTCTACCAGACAGGGGAGAGGGGAGAGTCTCTACCAGACAGGGGAGAGGGGAGAGTCTCTACCAGACAGGGGAGAGGGGAGAGTCTCTGCCAGACAGGGGAGAGGGGAGAGTCTCTGCCAGACAGGGGAGAGGGGAGAGTCTCTGCCAGACAGGGGAGAGGGGAGAGTCTCTGCCAGACAGGGGAGGGGAGAGTCTCTGCCAGACAGGGAGAGGGGAGAGTCTCTGCCAGACAGGGAGAGAGGGAGAGTCTCTGCCAGACAGGGGAGAGGGAGAGTCTCTGCCAGACAGGGAGAGGGGAGAGTCTCTGCCAGACAGGGGAGAGGGAGAGTCTCTGCCAGACAGGGGAGAGGGGAGAGTCTCTGCCAGACAGGGAGAGGGGAGAGTCTCTGCCAGACAGGGGAGAGGGGAGAGTCTCTGCCAGACAGGGGAGAGGGGAGAGTCTCTGCCAGACAGGTGAGAGGGGAGAGTCTCTGCCAGACAGGTGAGAGGGGAGAGTCTCTGCCAGACAGGTGAGAGGGGAGAGTCTCTGCCAGACAGGTGAGAGGGGAGAGTCTCTGCCAGACAGGTGAGAGGGGAGAGTCTCTGCCAGACAGGTGAGAGGGAGAGTCTCTGCCAGACAGGTGAGAGGGGAGAGTCTCTGCCAGACAGGTGAGAGGGAGAGTCTCTGCCAGACAGGTGAGAGGGGAGAGTCTCTGCCAGACAGGTGAGAGGGGAGAGTCTCTACCAGACAGGTGAGAGGGGAGAGTCTCTACCAGACAGGTGAGAGGGGAGAGTCTCTACCAGACAGGTGAGAGGGGAGAGTCTCTACCAGACAGGTGAGAGGGGAGAGTCTCTACGTGAGAGGGGAGAGTCTCTACCAGACAGGGGAGAGGGGAGAGTCTCTACCAGACAGGGGAGAGTCTCTACCAGACAGGGGAGAGTCTCTACCAGACAGGGGAGAGTCTCTACCAGACAGGGGAGAGTCTCTACCAGACAGGGGAGAGTCTCTACCAGACAGGGGAGAGTCTCTACCAGACAGGGAGAGTCTCTACCAGACAGGGGAGAGTCTCTACCAGACAGGGGAGAGTCTCTACCAGACAGGGGAGAGTCTCTACCAGACAGGTGAGAGGGGAGAGTCTCTACCAGACAGGTGAGAGGGGAGAGTCTCTACCAGACAGGTGAGAGGGGAGAGTCTCTACCAGACAGGTGAGAAGGGAGAGTCTCTACCAGACAGGTGAGAGGGGAGAGTCTCTACGTGAGAGGGGAGAGTCTCTACCAGACAGGGGAGAGGGGAGAGTCTCTACCAGACAGGGGAGAGTCTCTACCAGACGGGTGAGAGTCTCTACCAGACGGGTGAGAGGGGAGAGTCTCTACCAGACAGGTGAGAAGGGAGAGTCTCTACCAGACAGGTGAGAGGGGAGAGTCTCTACGTGAGAGGGGAGAGTCTCTACCAGACAGGGGAGAGGGGAGAGTCTCTACCAGACAGGGGAGAGGGGAGAGTCTCTACCAGACAGGTGAGAGGGGAGAGTCTCTACGTGAGAGGGGAGAGTCTCTACCAGACAGGGGAGAGGGGAGAGTCTCTACCAGACAGGGGAGAGGGGAGAGTCTCTACCAGACAGGGGAGAGTCTCTACCAGACAGGGGAGAGTCTCTACCAGACAGGGGAGAGGGGAGAGTCTCTACCAGACAGGGGAGAGGGGAGAGTCTCTACCAGACAGGGGGAGAGGGAGAGTCTCTACCAGACAGGGGAGAGGGGAGAGTCTCTACCAGACAGGGGAGAGGGGAGAGTCTCTACCAGACAGGGGAGAGTGGAGAGTCTCTACCAGACAGGGGAGAGGGGAGAGTCTCTACCAGACAGGGGAGAGGGGAGAGTCTCTACCAGACAGGGGAGAGGGGAGAGTCTCTACCAGAAGGGGAGAGGGGAGAGTCTCTACCAGACAGGGGAGAGGGGAGAGTCTCTACCAGACAGGGGAGAGGGGAGAGTCTCTACCAGACAGGGGAGAGGGGAGAGTCTCTACCAGACAGGTGAGAGGGGAGAGTCTCTACCAGACAGGTGAGAGGGGAGAGTCTCTACCAGACAGGTGAGAGGGGAGAGTCTCTACCAGACAGGTGAGAGGGGAGAGTCTCTACCAGACAGGTGAGAGGGAGAGTCTCTACCAGACAGGTGAGAGGGGGAGAGTCTCTACCAGACAGGTGAGAGGGGAGAGTCTCTACCAGACAGGTGAGAGGGGAGAGTCTCTACCAGACAGGTGAGAGGGGAGAGGCTCTACCAGACAGGTGAGAGGGGAGAGTCTCTACCAGACAGGTGAGAGGGGAGAGGGGAGAGTCTCTACCAGACAGGTGAGAGGGGAGAGTCTCTACCAGACAGGTGAGAGGGGAGAGTCTCTACCAGACAGGTGAGAGGGGAGAGTCTCTACCAGACAGGTGAGAGGGGAGAGTCTCTACCAGACAGGTGAGAGGGGAGAGTCTCTACGTGAGAGGGAGAGTCTCTACCAGACAGGGAGAGGGGAGAGTCTCTACCAGACAGGGAGAGGGGAGAGTCTCTACCAGACAGGGGAGAGGGGAGAGTCTCTACCAGACAGGGGAGAGGGGAGAGTCTCTACCAGACAGGGGAGAGGGGAGAGTCTCTACCAGACAGGGGAGAGGGGAGAGTCTCTACCAGACAGGGAGAGGGGAGAGTCTCTACCAGACAGGGGAGGGGAGAGTCTCTACCAGACAGGTGAGAGGGGAGAGTCTCTACCAGTGAGAGGGGAGAGTCTCTACCAGACAGGGGAGAGGGGAGAGTCTCTACCAGACAGGGAGAGGGGAGAGTCTCTACCAGACAGGGGAGAGGGGAGAGTCTCTACCAGACAGGGGAGAGGGGAGAGTCTCTACCAGACAGGGGAGAGGGGAGAGTCTCTACCAGACAGGGGAGAGGGTAGAGTCTCTACCAGACAGGGGAGAGGGGAGAGTCTCTACCAGACAGGGGAGAGGGGAGAGTCTCTACCAGACAGGGGAGAGGGGAGAGTCTCTACCAGACAGGGGAGAGGGGAGAGTCTCTACCAGACAGGGGAGAGGGGAGAGTCTCTGCCAGACAGGTGAGAGGGGAGAGTCTCTGCCAGACAGGTGAGAGGGGAGAGTCTCTGCCAGACAGGTGAGAGGGGAGAGTCTCTGCCAGACAGGTGAGAGGGGAGAGTCTCTGCCAGACAGGTGAGAGGGGAGAGGCTCTACCAGACAGGTGAGAGGGGAGAGTCTCTACCAGACAGGTGAGAGGGGAGAGGGGAGAGTCTCTACCAGACAGGTGAGAGGGGAGAGTCTCTACCAGACAGGTGAGAGGGGAGAGTCTCTACCAGACAGGTGAGAGGGGAGAGTCTCTACCAGACAGGTGAGAGGAGAGTCTCTACGTGAGAGGGAGAGTCTCTACCAGACAGGGAGAGGGGAGAGTCTCTACCAGACAGGGGAGAGGGGAGAGTCTCTACCAGACAGGGGAGAGGGGAGAGTCTCTACCAGACAGGGAGAGGGGAGAGTCTCTACCAGACAGGGGAGAGGGGAGAGTCTCTACCAGACAGGGGGAGAGGGGAGAGTCTCTACCAGACAGGGGAGAGGGGAGAGTCTCTACCAGACAGGGAGAGGGGAGAGTCTCTACGTGAGAGGGGAGAGTCTCTACCAGACAGGGAGAGGGGAGAGTCTCTACCAGACAGGGGAGAGGGGAGAGTCTCTACCAGACAGGGGGAGAGGGGAGAGTCTCTACCAGACAGGGAGAGGAGAGTCTCTACCAGACAGGGGAGAGGGGAGAGTCTCTACCAGACAGGGGAGAGGGGAGAGTCTCTACCAGACAGGGGAGAGGGGAGAGTCTCTACCAGACAGGGGAGAGGGGAGAGTCTCTACCAGACAGGGAGAGGGAGAGTCTCTACCAGACAGGGGAGAGGGGAGAGTCTCTACCAGACAGGGGAGGGGGAGAGTCTCTACCAGACAGGGGAGAGGGGAGAGTCTCTGCCAGACAGGTGAGAGGGGAGAGTCTCTGCCAGACAGGTGAGAGGGGAGAGTCTCTGCCAGACAGGTGAGAGGGGAGAGTCTCTGCCAGACAGGTGAGAGGGGAGAGTCTCTGCCAGACAGGTGAGAGGGGAGAGTCTCTGCCAGACAGGTGAGAGGGGAGAGGAATATGTATTTGTGGTCCTGTTGACTGGACCTTTTTTGAACACCATTATTTTGGTCTTACTGAGATTTACTGTCAGGGCCCAGGTCTGACAGAATCTGTGCATAAGATCTAGGTGCTGCTGTAGGCCCTCCTTGGTTGGTGACCTAAGCACCAGATCATCAGCAAACAGCAGACATTTGACTTCAGATTCTAGTAGGGTGAGGCCGGGTGCTGCAGACTTTTCTAGTGCTCGCGCCAGTTCGTTGATATATATGTTGAAGAGGGTGGGGCTTAAGCTGCATCCCTGTCTAACCCCACGACCCTGTGTGAAGAAATGTGTGTTTTTTGCCAATTGTAACCGCACACTTGTTGTTTGTGTACATGGATTTTATGATGTCGTATGTTTTACCCCCAACACCACTTTCCATCAGTTTGTATAGCAGACCCTCATGCCAAATTGAGGCTTTTTTGAAATCAACAAAGCACGAGAAGACTTTGCCTTTGTTTTGGTTTGTTTGGTTGTCAATTTGGGTGTGCAGGGTGAATACATGGTCTGTTGTACGGTAATTTGGTAAAAAGCCAATTTGACATTTGCGCAGTACATTGTTTTCATTGAGGAAGTGTACGAGTCTGCTGTTAATGATAATGCAGAGGATTTTCCCAAGGTTACTGTTGACGCATATTCCACGGTAGTTATTGGGGTCAAATTTGTCTCCATTTTTGTGGATTGGGGTGATCAGTCCTTGGTTCCAGATATTGGGGAAGATGCCAGAGCTAAGGATGATGTTAAAGAGTTTTAGTATAGTTAGTATGTTGAAGAGTTCATGTAGCCAATTGGAATTTGTTGTCTGTATATTTGATCATTTCATTGAGGATACCATCAACACCACAGGCCTTTTTGGGTTGGAGGGTTTTTATTTTGTCCTGTAACTCATTCAATGTAATTGGAGAATCCAGTGGGTTCTGGTAGTCTTTAATAGTTGATTCTAAGATCTGTATTTGATCATGTATATGTTTTTGCTCTTTATTCTTTGTTATAGAGCCAAAAAGATTGGAGAAGTGGTTTACCCATACATCTCCATTTTGGATAGATAATTCTTTGTTCCCCTCTCTCTCCATTACCTCATGTTCCTCTCTCCATTACCTCCTGTTCCCCTCTCTCCATTACCTCCTGTTCCCCCTCTCTCTCCATTACCTCCTGTTCCCCCTCTCTCCATTACCTCCTGTTCCCCCTCTCTCCATTACCTCCTGTTCCCCTCTCTCTCCATTACCTCCTGTTCCCCTCTCTCTCCATTACCTCATGTTCCTCTCTCTCTCCATTACCTCCTGTTCCCCTCTCTCTCCATTACCTCCTGTTCCCCTCTCTCTCCATTACCTCCTGTTCCCTCTCTCTCCATTACCTCCTGTTCCCCTCTCTCTCCATTACCTCCTGTTCCCCACTCTCTCCATTACCTCCTGTTCCCCACTCTCCATTACCTCCTGTTCCCCACTCTCTCCATTACCCCCTGTTAATATAATAATAATATATCCCATTTAGCAGACGCTTTTGTCCAAAGCGACTTACAAGTCGGCTGGGGCCACTACTTTTTACATATGGGTGGTCCCAGCGGGAATCGAACCCACGACGCTTGGCGTTGCATGCGCCATGCTCTACCGACTGAGCCACACAGGACCCGTTCCCCTCTCTTTCCATTACCCCCTGTTCCCCTCTCTCTCCATTACTTCCTGTTCCCCCCTCTCTCTCCATTACCTCCTGTTCCCCTCTCTCTCCATTGCCTCCTGTTCCTCTCATGCTTCCTTACCCCGTGTCTCTCTTTTTTAAAGCGTTTATTTTATCATGTGTAATGAAAATATTTGCAGTCTTACTCACCCGAGCTCTCACAGTAAAAACAATAAAAACAGCAAGAAGTTTACAAATACATGTATTCAATAACCAGCCATTCAATTGTAAAGCTCTGTCTCTGTCTCTCTCTCACCTCTCTCTTACCTCTCTCATCTCCTTCTCACCTCTCACCTCTCTCTCTCATCTCCCTCTCTCTCTCATCTCCCTCTCTCTCTCTCTCTCTCATCTCCCTCTCATATCCCTCTCACCTCTCATATCCCTCTCACCTCTCTCTATCCCTCTCACCTCTCTCTTACCTCTCACATCTCCTTCTCACCTCTCTCTCATCTCCCTCTCTCTCTCACCTCTCTCTCTCCCTCTCACCTCTCTCTTACCTCTCACCTCTCTCATCTCCCTCTCATCTCCCTCTCACCTCTCTCACCTCTCTCTCTCATCTCCCTCTCACCTCTCTCTCATCTCCCTCTCACCTCTCACCTCTCTCTCTCATCTCCCTCTCACCTCTCTCTCTCATCTCCCTCTCACCTCTCTCTCATCTCCCTCTCACCTCTCTCTCTCTCTCTCTCTCTCACCTCTCTCTCACCTCTCTCTCTCTCTCTCATCTCCCTCTCACCTCTCTCTCTCATCTCCCTCTCACTCTCTCTCATCTCCCTCTCACCTCTCTCTCTCTCTCTCTCTCTCTCATCTCCCTCTCACCTCTCTCTCTCTCTCTCTCTCTCTCTCTCTCTCATCTCCCTCTCACCTCTCTCTCTCTCTCTCTCTCTCTCTCATCTCCCTCTCACCTCTCTCTCTCTCTCTCTCTCATCTCCCTCTCACCTCTCTCTCTCTCTCTCTCATCTCCCTCTCACCTCTCTCTCTCATCTCCCTCTCACTCTCTCTCTCTCTCTCTCTCTCATCTCCTCACCTCTCTCTCTCTCTCTCTCTCTCTCTCATCTCCCTCTCACTCTCTCTCTCTCTCTCTCATCTCCCTCTCACCTCTCTCTCTCTCTCTCTCTCTCTCATCTCCCTCTCACCTCTCTCTCTCTCTCTCTCTCTCTCTCTCATCTCCCTCTCACTCTCTCTCTCTCTCTCTCTCTCTCTCTCATCTCCCTCTCACCTCTCTCTCTCTCATCTCCCTCTCACCTCTCTCTCTCTCTCTCTCTCTCTCTCATCTCCCTCTCACCTCTCTCTCTCTCTCTCTCTCTCTCATCTCCCTCTCACCTCCCTCTCACCTCTCATATCCCTCTC
>NC_088243.1:130000-230297 GCF_036934945.1 Oncorhynchus masou masou
CTGCCCCTCCTGTAGAAGTGGAAGCCAAAAGGGTCGATCCTGCAGCACGTGGTTAGTGGTCTGTGTCTTGACAGTCAGCTGTCTGTTGGCCCTCCTGCCATCACTCAGTGTCGGCCCCAGCTGGCCAGTCAGGTCTGGGAGCCACAACTCATCACCTGATTACCTGAAACCTGGTGGCCGGAGAGAAGAGTAGGAGGAACTCTGGTGGCTGGGGAGAAGAGGAGGGAGAGGAGGAGGATCTCTGGTGGCTGGGGAGAAGAGGAGGGAGAGGAGGAGCTGGGGAGAAGAGGAGGGAGAAGAGGAGGGAGAGGAGGAGCTGGGGAGAAGAGGAGGGAGAGGAGGAGCTGGGGAGAAGAGGAGGGAGAGGAGGAGGAGGAACTGGTGGCTGGGGAGAAGAGGAGGAGGAGGAGCTGGGGAGAAGAGGAGGAGGAGGAGGAGGATCTCTGGTGGCTGGGGAGAAGAGGAGGAGGAGGAGGAGGGAGAGGAGGAGGGAGAGGAGGAGGAACTCTGGTGGCTGGAGAGAAGAGGAGGAGGGAGAGGAGGAGGAACTCTGGTGGCTGGAGAGAAGAGGAGGAGGGAGAGGAGGAGGAGGGAGAGGAAGGAATAGAACGAGTTTGGGGAATGGAGGAAAGGAGAGAAAGAGGCAGAGGAGATACTGGGACACGGCATGCAGAGGGACACAAAGAATCACCTCTGTCCCCACACTGTTCTCCTTCCCTCTGTGGGAGACCGAGGAGATGTGGTAAACAACTCCACTTTGTTGATGGTTCTGTCACGAGAGTCAGACTGACAAGAACCGAGGAGTCTGAGAGGAAAGACCTGGTGGCCTTCACCAACCGACCTGAAACAGCCTGTTAGAGGACCGTGCTGTATCA
Organism: Oncorhynchus masou masou; assembly: GCF_036934945.1. Taxonomy (NCBI): domain Eukaryota; kingdom Metazoa; phylum Chordata; class Actinopteri; order Salmoniformes; family Salmonidae; genus Oncorhynchus; species Oncorhynchus masou. The sequence goes on from NC_088243.1 coordinate 130,876, forward strand.
GAAGTCTGGGCCCATATTTATAAAGACTCTCAGTAGGAGTGGTCATCTGGGATCAGGTGCTAAAGAGTCTCAGTAGGAGTGGTGATCTAGGATCAGGTCATAAAGAGCCTCAGTAGGAGTGGTGATCTAGGATCAGGTCAGAGACTCTCAGTAGGAGTGGTGATCTAGGATCAGGTCATAAAGAGCCTCAGTAGGAGTGGTGATCTAGGATCAGGTCATAAAGAGTCTCAGTAGGAGTGGTGATCTAGGATCAGGTCATAAAGAGTCTCAGTAGGAGTGGTGATCTAGGATCAGGTCCTAAAGAGTCTCAGTAGGAGTGGTGATCTAGGATCAGGTCCTAAAGAGTCTCAGTAGGAGTGGTGATCTAGGATCAGGTCATAAAGAGTCTCAGTAGGAGTGGTGATCTAGGATCAGGTCATAAAGAGTCTCAGTAGGAGTGCTGCTCTAGGATCAGGTCAGAAAGAGCCTGAGAGTGTTGATCTAGGATCAGGTCAGAGACTCTCAGTAGGAATGGTGATCTAGGATCAGGTCAGAGTCTCAGTAGGAGTGGTGATCTAGGATCAGGTCATAGTCTCAGTAGGAGTGGTGATCTAGGATCAGGTCATAAAGAGTCTCAGTAGGAGTGGTGATCTAGGATCAGGTCATAGTCTCAGTAGGAGTGGTGATCTGGGATCAGGTCATAGTCTCAGTAGGAGTGGTGATCTAGGATCAGGTCCTAAAGAGTCTCAGTAGGAGTGGTCATCTGGGATCAGGTGCTAAAGAGTCTCAGTAGGAGTGGTCATCTGGGATCAGGTCATAAAGAGTCTCAGTAGGAGTGTTGATCTAGGATCAGGTCATAAAGAGTCTCAGTAGGAGTGGTGATCTAGGATCAGGTCCTAAAGAGTCTCAGTAGGAGTGGTGATCCTAGATCATAATGAATAACATTACATGGACCTGATCCTAGATCATAATGACCTGGAGGACCTGATCCTAGATCATAATGACCTGGAGGACCTGATCCTAGATCATAATGACCTGGAGGACCTGATCCTAGATCATAATGACCTGGAGGACCTGATCCTAGATCATAATGACCTGGGGGACCTGATCCTAGATCATAATGACCTGTGGGACCTGATCCTAGATCATAATGACCTGTGGGACCTGATCCTAGATCATAATGACCTGGGGGACCTGATCATAGATCATAATGACCTGGAGGACCTGATCCTAGATCATAATGAGCTGGGGAACCTGATCCTAGATCATAATGACCTGGAGGACCTGATCCTAGATCATAATGACCTGGAGGACCTGATCCTAGATCATAATGAATAACATTACATGGACCTGATCCTAGATCATAATGAGCTGGGGAACCTGATCCTAGATCATAATGACCTGGAGGACCTGATCCTAGATCATAATGACCTGGAGGACCTGATCCTAGATCATAATGACCTGGAGGACCTGATCCTAGATCATAATGACCTGTGGGACCTGATCCTAGATCATAATGACCTGGAGGACCTGATCCTAGATCATAATGACCTGGAGGACCTGATCCTAGATCAGCTCTCCTACTGTGAATACCAGAACCAGGTCTTACCTGTCAGAGGTCAGAGGTCTTCATCCTCTCGGATGTTGTGGTTTCTTCTTACTGTGAATACCAGAACCAGGTCTTACCTGTCAGAGGTCAGAGGTCTTCATCCTCTCGGATGTTGTGGTTTTTTCCTACTGTGAATACCAGAACCAGGTCTTACCGGTCAGAGGTCAGAGGTCTTCATCCTCTCGGATGTTGTGGTTTCTTCCTACTGCTTTTCCCAACTTCAACTGTTTCTTGCACATTTCACATTTTAGTGTCTGTCAATAAATGCCGGACAACAAATTGCAAAATGTGTATATTTCACTGAATAGCTGTTTTTTTTTTTTTAAAGTGTCATGCAAAGCATTTTCAGGAATGTTATTTGTTGGTCAAATAATGTTTCGTTTCTGTCTTTGGGATGTTATGTAAATATTATAAAACTAAAAATCTGCTTGGATTTTGCGTAAAGTTAAAGTACCCTATATGTTGTTTGATAAATAAATAATGTTGGTATAATGATCTGTTTCCAGTTCTTTAATGCAGAATCATAGCCTGGCTACCAGTCAGCTTGTGCCACTTCTTGTCATAAAAAGGAGTGGCATGATGGCACAAATAGACTAGTACCCAGGCTAGTGTAATCATACTTTTTAATGATTTTAACAGGTAAGTTGACTGAGAACACATTCTCATTTGCAGCAACGACCTGGGGAATAGTTGCAGGGGAGAGGAATGAGCCAAATGAAAACTATTAGGTGACCGTGATGGTTTGAAGGAAAGCTTGAGGATTTAGCCAGGACACCGGGGTTAACTCCCCTACTCTTACAATAAGTGTCATGGGATCTTTAACTCAGAGAGTCAGGACACATGTTTAACGTCCCATCCAAAAGACTGCACCCTACAAAAGGCAATGTCCCCAATCACTGCCCTGGGGCATTGGGATATTCTTTTAGGCCAGTGCCTCCTACTGGCCCTCCAACACCACTTCTAGCAGCATTTGGTCTCCAATCCAGGGACCGACCAGGACCAACCCTGCTTAGCTTCAGAAGCAAGCCAGCAGTGGTATGCAGGGTGGTATTCTTGTTGTTGTTGACAGATACAGTCAAAGGGGGAGAGAATTCATTCTAAGGTACAGTTTCTCAGAACGTGAGAACCTGTAGGCTGCAGTACAACCTAACACCACTAGAGGGCAGGTTAACCTAATAAATAGAGAATGTACTGTGTTCGTAGCCAAGTGGGAATTTATCACATACGACTTCAAAATCTACTTGAATGGCCCTCCAACTGGTAATTACTAGTGGGAAGCTCCTCTATCAGGTAGCCTAGTGGTTAGAGTGTAGAGGCGGCAGGTAGCCTAGTGGTTAGAGTGTAGGGGGGGGCAGGTAGCCTAGTGATTAGAGTGTAGGGGAGGCAGGTAGCCTAGTGGTTAGAGTGTAGGGGAGGCAGGTAGTCTAGTGGTTAGAGTGTAGGGGTGGCAGGTAGCCTAGTGGTTAGAGTGTAGGGGGCAGGTAGACTAGTGGTTAGAGTGTAGGGGTGGCAGGTAGCCTCGTGGTTAGAGTGTAGAGGTGGCAGGTAGCCTAGTGGTTAGAGTGTAGGGGAGGCAGGTAGCCTAGTGGTTAGAGTGTAGAGGTGGCAGGTAGTCTAGTGATTAGAGTATAGGGGTGGCAGGTAGCCTAGTGGTTAGAGTGTAGGGGAGGCAGGTAGTCTAGTGATTAGAGTATAGGGGTGGCAGGTAGCCTAGTGGTTAGAGTGTAGGGGAGGCAGGTAGCCTAGTGGTTAGAGTGTAGGGGAGGCAGGTAGCCTAGTGGTTAGAGTGTAGAGGCGGCAGGTAGCCTAGCGGTTAGAGTGTAGAGGCGGCAGGTAGCCTAGCGGTTAGAGTGTAGGGGAGGCAGGTAGCCTAGTGGTTAGAGTGTAGGGGCGGTAGGTAGCCTAGTGGTTAGAGTGTAGGGGAGGCAGGTAGCCTAGTGGTTAGAGCGTAGGGGGGGTGCAGGTAGCCTAGTGGTTAGAGCTCCAGTTTCAACTGCTCTACCTGTGATTATTATTGTTTGACCCTGCTGGTCATTTATGAACATTTGAACATCTTGGCCGTGTTCTGTTATAATCTCCACCCGGCACAGCCAGAAGAGGACTGGCCGCCCCTCATAGCCTGGTTCCACTCTAGGTTTATAATCTCCACCCCTCATAGCCTGGTTCCTCTCTAGGTTTCTTCCTAGGTTTTGGCCTTTCTAGGGAGTTTTTCCTAGCCACCGTGCTTCTACACCTGCATTGCTTGCTGTTTGGGGTTTTAGGCTGGGTTTCTGTACAGCACTTTGAGATATCAGCTGATGTACGAAGGGCTATATAAATACATTTGATTTGATTTAGGGGCGGCAGGTAGACTAGTGGTTAGAGTGTAGGGGAGGCAGGTAGCCTAGTGGTTAGAGTGTAGGGGAGGCAGGTAGCCTAGTGGTTAGAGTGTAGAGGTGGCAGGTAGCCTAGTGGTTAGAGTGTAGAGGCGGCAGGTAGCCTAGTGGTTAGAGTGTAGGGGCGGCAGGTAGCCTAGTGGTTAGAGTGTAGGGGCGGCAGGTAGCCTAGTGGTTAGAGTGTAGGGGCGGCAGGTAGCCTAGTGGTTAGAGTGTAGGGGTGGCAGGTAGCCTAGTGGTTAGAGTGTAGGGGCGGCAGGTAGACTAGTGGTTAGAGCGTTGGAATAGTAAGTGAAATGTTGCAAGATCGAATCCCCGAGCTGACAAGGTAAAAATCTGTCGTTCTTCCCCTGAACAAAGGGGCCCACCGTTCCTCGACCATCGTTGAAAATAAGAATTTGTTCTTAACTGACTTATATAGTTAGTTATATAAATAACTAAAATCATAGTGGGGAAACTCCAATTCCATCCGGAGCTCACTCTTCCCACATGCTGACCTCTGTCACCTACTAAGAAAATGACATTGATACATCATTTTTTGGCAGTTAATTGTAACAAAACGATCTTCATTTTTTTTTAACACTATAATTTTGTTAAAAGCAGTGTAGTATTTTTTGGTTTATGGTTTACGCAGCTTGTTGGCCAATCAGCGTTTCTCAACGAGTTCAAAGCACTTGAATGCATCTAACTGTTTTTTACACATTCCCACCTCCCACTTGGTTACAAACGCAGCGTCTGTGTCTGAGAAGGGATGTTTTTGGAACTCGTGGTGGGGTGTGTTCATTACTGCAAACCAAAAAAAATAATGCAACAGAGAACTTGTTGCAACAAAAAAATGTGTGTTTCTTTTAGGTCCGATTTCAGCCCGTTTGCTTCCGTTTGGTTCCTAGTGAATTTCCTCCCCTTGATCTGTCCGTTTGGTTCCTAGTGAATTTCCTCCCCTTGATCTTTCCGTTTGGTTCCTAGTGAATTTCCTCCCCTTGATCTGTCCGTTTGGTTCCTAGTGAATTTCCTCCCCTTGATCTTTCCGTTTGGTTCCTAGTGAATTTCCTCCCCTAGATCTGTCCATTTGGTTCCTAGTGAATTTCCTCCCCTAGATCTGTCCGTTTGGTTCTAGTGAATTTCCTCCCTAGATCTTTCCGTTAGGTTCCTAGTGAATTTCCTCCCCTTGATCTGTCCGTTTGGTTCCTAGTGAATTTCCTCCCCTTGATCTTTCCGTTTGGTTCCTAGTGAATTTCCTCCCCTTGATCTTTCCGTTTGGTTCCTAGTGAATTTCCTCCCCTTGATCTTTCCTTTTGGTTCCTAGTGAATTTCCTCCCCTTGATCTTTCCGTTTGGTTCCTAGTGAATTTCCTCCCCTTGATCTTTCCTTTTGGTTCCTAGTGAATTTCCTCCCCTTGATCTTTCCGTTAGGTTCCTAGTGAATTTCCTCCCCTAGATCTGACCGTTTGGTTCCTAGTGAATTTCCTCCCCTAGATCTTTCCGTTAGGTTCCTAGTGAATTTCCTCCCCTTGATCTTTCCGTTTGGTTCCTAGTGAATTTCCTCCCCTTGATCTTTCCGTTTGGTTCCTAGTGAATTTCCTCCCTTGATCTGTCCGTTTGGTTCCTAGTGAATTTCCTCCCCTTGATCTTTCCGTTTGGTTCCTAGTGAATTTCCTCCCTTGATCTTTCCGTTTGGTTCCTAGTGAATTTCCTCCCCTTGATCTTTCCGTTTGGTTCCTAGTGAATTTCCTCCCCTAGATCTTTCCGTTTGGTTCCTAGTGAATTTCCTCCCCTTGATCTTTCCGTTTGGTTCCTAGTGAATTTCCTCCCCTTGATCTTTCCGTTTGGTTCCTAGTGAATTTCCTCCCCTTGATCTTTCCGTTTGGTTCCTAGTGAATTTCCTCCCCTAGATCTGTCCGTTTGGTTCCTAGTGAATTTCCTCCCCTTGATCTGTCCGTTTGGTTCCTAGTGAATTTCCTCCCCTTGATCTTTCCGTTAGGTTCCTAGTGAATTTCCTCCCCTAGATCTGACCGTTTGGTTCCTAGTGAATTTCCTCCCCTAGATCTTTCCGTTAGGTTCCTAGTGAATTTCCTCCCCTTGATCTTTCCGTTTGGTTCCTAGTGAATTTCCTCCCCTTGATCTTTCCGTTTGGTTCCTAGTGAATTTCCTCCCCTTGATCTTTCCGTTTGGTTCCTAGTGAATTTCCTCCCCTTGATCTTTCCGTTTGGTTCCTAGTGAATTTCCTCCCCTAGATCTGTCCGTTTGGTTCCTAGTGAATTTCCTCCCCTAGATCTTTCCGTTTGGTTCCTAGTGAATTTCCTCCCCTAGATCTTTCCGTTTGGTTCCTAGTGAATTTCCTCCCCTTGATCTTTCCGTTAGGTTCCTAGTGAATTTCCTCCCCTAGATCTTTCCGTTTGGTTCCTAGTGAATTTCCTCCCCTTGATCTTTCCGTTTGGTTCCTAGTGAATTTCCTCCCCTAGATCTGACCGTTTGGTTCCTAGTGAATTTCCTCCCCTTGATCTGTCCGTTTGGTTCCTAGTGAATTTCCTCCCCTAGATCTGTCCGTTTGGTTCCTAGTGAATTTCCTCCCCTTGATCTTTCCGTTTGGTTCCTAGTGAATTTCCTCCCCTTGATCTTTCCGTTTGGTTCCTAGTGAATTTCCTCCCCTAGATCTGTCCGTTTGGTTCCTAGTGAATTTCCTCCCTAGATCTTTCCGTTTGGTTCCTAGTGAATTTCCTCCCCTTGATCTTTCCGTTTGGTTCCTAGTGAATTTCCTCCCCTTGATCTTTCCGTTTGGTTCCTAGTGAATTTCCTCCCCTAGATCTGTCCGTTTGGTTCCTAGTGAATTTCCTCCCCTAGATCTTTCCGTTTGGTTCCTAGTGAATTTCCTCCCCTTGATCTTTCCGTTTGGTTCCTAGTGAATTTCCTCCCCTAGATCTTTCCGTTTGGTTCCTAGTGAATTTCCTCCCCTTGATCTGTCCGTTTGGTTCCTAGTGAATTTCCTCCCCTAGATCTGTCCGTTTGGTTCCTAGTGAATTTCCTCCCCTAGATCTGTCCGTTTGGTTCCTAGTGAATTTCCTCCCCTAGATCTTTCCGTTAGGTTCCTAGTAAATTTCCTCCCCTAGATCTTTCAAGAATAGAACGGCCACTCTCCAGTCCATCAAACCCTGTGTGTCGTGGAAGAGGCCGTTCGCTGTTCACACTCACCATGGTTGTCCCTGTCCTCTCGCCTTTCTCCCTTCAAGTGTCCAGTTGTTTCACTTGCCTTCATGGATTTAGAAAAGAAAATGACTGGTACATGGAAACTACCTCTAGTCCATGCCTATACCAATCTAATGCTTTTTTACATTTGTGGGATGTAGTGAATGAGTGCACACTTCAGGAAGAAGGAAAGATTATTGGGGCGCACCCCATAAGTTCTAACACCCACTGAATGAGCTAAGCAACAATGACAGGGCCCTGAGCCTGTTCGGACCGTAGTCTCTGAAGTTAGGGAGCACACAGACAGGAGACTCTCTCTGGGTTAGGGAACATTACACACAGACAGGAGACTCTCTCTGGGTTAGGGAACATTACACACAGACAGGAGACTCTCTGGGTTAGGGAGCATTACACACAGACCGGAGACTCTCTCTGGGTTAGGGAGCATTACACACAGACAGGAGACTCTCTCTGGGTTAGGGAGCATTACACACAGACAGGAGACTCTCTCTGGGTTAGGGAGCATTACACACAGACCGGAGACTCTCTCTGGGTTAGGGAGCATTACACACAGACCGGAGACTCTCTCTGGGTTAGGGAGCATTACACACAGACAGGAGACTCTCTCTGGGTTAGGGAGCATTACACACAGACAGGAGACTCTCTGGGTTAGGGAGCATTACACACAGACCGGAGACTCTCTCTGGGTTAGGGAGCATTACACACAGACAGGAGACTCTCTCTGGGTTAGGGAGCATTACACACAGACAGGAGACTCTCTCTGGGTTAGGGAGCATTACACACAGACAGGAGACTCTCTCTGGGTTAGGGAGCATTACACACAGACAGGAGACTCTCTCTGGGTTAGGGAGCATCACACACAGACAGGAGACTCTCTCTGGGTTAGGGAACATTACACACAGACAGGAGACTCTCTCTGGGTTAGGGAGCATCACACACAGACAGGAGACTCTCTCTGGGTTAGGGAACATTACACACAGACAGGAGACTCTCTCTGGGTTAGGGAGCATTACACACAGACAGGAGACTCTCTCTGGGTTAGGGAGCATCACACACAGACAGGAGACTCTCTCTGGGTTAGGGAGCATTACACACAGACAGGAGACTCTCTCTGGTTTAGGGAGCATCACACACAGACAGGAGACTCTCTCTGGGTTAGGGAGCATTACACACAGACAGGAGACTCTCTGGGTTAGGGAACATTACATACAGACAGGAGACTCTCTCTGGGTTAGGGAGCATTACACACAGACAGGAGACTCTCTCTGGGTTAGGGAGCATTACACACAGACCTGAGACTCTCTCTGGGTTAGGGAACATTACACACAGACAGGAGACTCTCTCTGGGTTAGGGAGCATTACACACAGACAGGAGACTCTCTCTGGGTTAGGGAGCATTACACACAGACAGGAGACCTCTCTCTGGGTTAGGGAGCATCACACACAGACAGGATACTCTCTCTGGGTTAGGGAACATTACACACAGACAGGAGACTCTCTCTGGGTTAGGGAGCATTACACACAGACAGGAGACTCTCTCTGGGTTAGGGAACATTACACACAGACAGGATACTCTCTCTGGGTTAGGGAACATTACACACAGACAGGAGACTCTCTCTGGGTTAGGGAGCATTACACACAGACAGGAGACTCTCTCTGGGTTAGGGAGCATTACACACAGACAGGAGACTCTCTCTGGGTTAGGGAACATTACACACAGACAGGAGACTCTCTCTGGGTTAGGGAACATTACATACAGACAGGAGACTCTCTCTGGGTTAGGGAGCATTACACACAGACAGGAGACTCTGGGTTAGGGAGCATTACACACAGACAGGAGACTCTCTCTGGGTTAGGGAGCATTACACACAGACAGGAGACTCTCTCTGGGTTAGGGAGCATTACACACAGACAGGAGACTCTCTCTGGGTTAGGGAGCATTACACACAGACAGGAGACTCTCTCTGGGTTAGGGAACATTACACACAGACAGGAGACTCTCTCTGGGTTAGGGAGCATTACATACAGACAGGAGACTCTCTCTGGGTTAGGGAACATTACACACAGACAGGAGACTCTCTCTGGGTTAGGGAGCATTACACACAGACAGGAGACTCTCTCTGGGTTAGGGAGCATTACACACAGACAGGAGACTCTCTGGGTTAGGGAACATTACACACAGACAGGAGACTCTCTCTGGGTTAGGGAGCATCACACACAGACAGGAGACTCTCTGGGTTAGGGAGCATTACACACAGACAGGAGACTCTCTCTGGGTTAGGGAGCATTACACACAGACAGGAGACTCTCTCTGGGTTAGGGAGCATTACACACAGACAGGAGACTCTCTGGGTTAGGGAGCATAACACACAGACAGGAGACTCTCTCTGGGTTAGGGAACATAACACACAGACAGGAGACTCTCTCTGGGTTAGGGAGCATTACACACAGACAGGAGACTCTCTCTGGGTTAGGGAACATTACATACAGACAGGAGACTTTCTGGGTTAGGGAGCATTACACACAGACAGGAGACTCTCTCTGGGTTAGGGAACATTACACACAGACAGGAGACTCTCTCTGGGTTAGGGAGCATTACACACAGACAGGAGACTCTCTCTGGGTTAGGGAACATTACACACAGACAGGAGACTCTCTCTGGGTTAGGGAGCATTACACACAGACAGGAGACTCTCTCTGGTTAGGGAGCATTACACACAGACAGGAGACTGTCTCTGGGTTAGGGAGCATTACACACAGACAGGAGACTCTCTGGGTTAGGGAACATTACATACAGACAGGAGACTCTCTCTGGGTTAGGGAACATTACACACAGACAGGAGACTCTCTCTGGGTTAGGGAGCATTACACACAGACAGGAGACTCTCTGGGTTAAGGAGCATTACACACAGACAGGAGACTTTCTCTGGGTTAGGGAGCATCACACACAGACAGGAGACTCTCTCTGGGTTAGGGAACATTACACACAGACAGGAGACTCTCTCTGGGTTAGGGAACATTACACACAGACGGGAGACTCTCTCTGAGTTAGGGAACATTACACACAGACAGGAGACTCTCTGGGTTAGGGAACATTACATACAGACAGGAGACTCTCTCTGGTTAGGGAGCATTACACACAGACAGGAGACTGTCTCTGGGTTAGGGAGCATTACACACAGACAGGAGACTCTCTGGGTTAGGGAACATTACATACAGACAGGAGACTCTCTCTGGGTTAGGGAACATTACACACAGACAGGAGACTCTCTCTGGGTTAGGGAGCATTACACACAGACAGGAGACTCTCTGGGTTAGGGAACATTACATACAGACAGGAGACTCTCTCTGGGTTAGGGAACATTACACACAGACAGGAGACTCTCTCTGGGTTAGGGAGCATTACACACAGACAGGAGACTCTCTGGGTTAAGGAGCATTACACACAGACAGGAGACTTTCTCTGGGTTAGGGAGCATCACACACAGACAGGAGACTCTCTCTGGGTTAGGGAACATTACACACAGACAGGAGACTCTCTCTGGGTTAGGGAACATTACACACAGACGGGAGACTCTCTCTGGGTTAGGGAACATTACATACAGACAGGAGACTCTCTCTGGGTTAGGGAGCATTACACACAGACAGGAGACTCTCTCTGGGTTAGGGAGCATTACACACAGACAGGAGACTCTCTCTGGGTTAGGGAGCATTACACACAGACAGGAGACTCTCTCTGGGTTAGGGAACATTACACACAGACAGGAGACTCTCTGGGTTAGGGAACATTACACACAGACAGGAGACTCTCTCTGGGTTAGGGAACATTACACACAGACGGGAGACTCTCTCTGGGTTAGGGAACATTACACACAGACAGGAGACTCTCTCTGGGTTAGGGAGCATTACACACAGACAGGAGACTCTCTCTGGGTTAGGGAACATTACACACAGACAGGAGACTCTCTGGGTTAGGGAGCATTACACACAGACAGGAGACTCTCTCTGGGTTAGGGAACATTACATACAGACAGGAGACTCTCTCTGGGTTAGGGAGCATTACACACAGACAGGAGACTCTGGGTTAGGGAGCATTACACACAGACAGGAGACTCTCTCTGGGTTAGGGAGCATTACACACAGACAGGAGACTCTCTCTGGGTTAGGGAGCATTACACACAGACAGGAGACTCTCTCTGGGTTAGGGAGCATTACACACAGACAGGAGACTCTCTCTGGGTTAGGGAACATTACACACAGACAGGAGACTCTCTCTGGGTTAGGGAGCATTACATACAGACAGGAGACTCTCTCTGGGTTAGGGAACATTACACACAGACAGGAGACTCTCTCTGGGTTAGGGAGCATTACACACAGACAGGAGACTCTCTCTGGGTTAGGGAGCATTACACACAGACAGGAGACTCTCTGGGTTAGGGAACATTACACACAGACAGGAGACTCTCTCTGGGTTAGGGAGCATCACACACAGACAGGAGACTCTCTGGGTTAGGGAGCATTACACACAGACAGGAGACTCTCTCTGGGTTAGGGAGCATTACACACAGACAGGAGACTCTCTCTGGGTTAGGGAGCATTACACACAGACAGGAGACTCTCTCTGGGTTAGGGAGCATTACACACAGACAGGAGACTCTCTCTGGGTTAGGGAGCATTACACACAGACAGGAGACTCTCTCTGGGTTAGGGAGCATTACACACAGACAGGAGACTCTCTCTGGGTTAGGGAACATTACATACAGACAGGAGACTTTCTGGGTTAGGGAGCATTACACACAGACAGGAGACTCTCTCTGGGTTAGGGAACATTACACACAGACAGGAGACTCTCTCTGGGTTAGGGAGCATTACACACAGACAGGAGACTCTCTCTGGGTTAGGGAACATTACACACAGACAGGAGACTCTCTCTGGGTTAGGGAGCATTACACACAGACAGGAGACTCTCTCTGGTTAGGGAGCATTACACACAGACAGGAGACTGTCTCTGGGTTAGGGAGCATTACACACAGACAGGAGACTCTCTGGGTTAGGGAACATTACATACAGACAGGAGACTCTCTCTGGGTTAGGGAACATTACACACAGACAGGAGACTCTCTCTGGGTTAGGGAGCATTACACACAGACAGGAGACTCTCTGGGTTAAGGAGCATTACACACAGACAGGAGACTCTCTGGGTTAGGGAGCATCACACACAGACAGGAGACTCTCTCTGGGTTAGGGAACATTACACACAGACAGGAGACTCTCTCTGGGTTAGGGAGCATTACATACAGACAAGAGACTCTCTCTGGGTTAGGGAACATTACACACAGACAGGAGACTCTCTCTGGGTTAGGGAACATTACACACAGACAGGAGACTCTCTGGGTTAGGGAACATTACACACAGACAGGAGACTCTCTCTGGGTTAGGGAACATTACACACAGACAGGAGACTCTCTCTGGGTTAGAGAGCATTACACACAGACAGGAGACTCTCTCTGGGTTAGGGAACATTACACACAGACAGGAGACTCTCTCTGGGTTAGGGAGCATCACACACAGACAGGAGACTCTCTCTGGGTTAGGGAACATTACACACAGACAGGAGACTCTCTCTGGGTTAGGGAGCATTACACACAGACAGGAGACTCTCTCTGGGTTAGGGAGCATTACACACAGACAGGAGACTCTCTCTGGGTTAGGCAGCATTACACACAGACAGGAGACTCTCTGGGTTAGGGAGCATTACATACAGACAGGAGACTCTCTCTGGGTTAGGGAGCATCACACACAGACAGGAGACTCTCTGGGTTAGGGAGCATTATACACAGACAGGAGACTCTCTCTGGGTTAGGGAACATTACATACAGACAGGATACTCTCTCTGGGTTAGGGAACATTACACACAGACAGGAGACTCTCTCTGGGTTAGGGAGCATTACACACAGACAGGAGACTCTCTCTGGGTTAGGGAGCATTACACACAGACCTGAGACTCTCTCTGGGTTAGGGAGCATTACACACAGACACTTGAAAGTTTGCACCATTCACTCTCTGATAACTGTTGGTGAGAATCAGAAGTCTTCCTTCCCAGACGAGTAGGTGTGTTAGGGAGACAGGGAGGGAGACAGGAAGGGAAACAGGAAGGGAGACAGGTAGGGAGACAGGTAGGGAGAAATGGAGGGAGACAGGGAGGGAGACAGGAAGGGAGACAGGTAGGGAGAAATGGAGGGAGACAGGTAGGGAGACAGGTAGGGAGAAATGGAGGGAGACAGGAAGGGAGAAATGGAGGGAGACAGGAAGGGAGACAGGTAGCGAGACAGGGAGGGAGACAGGTAGGGAGACAGGTAGGGAGAAATGGAGGGAGACAGGAAGGGAGAAATGGAGGGAGACGGGGAGGGAGACGGGGAGGGAGACGGGGAGGGAGACTGGGAGGGAGACGGGTAGGGAGAAATGGAGGGAGACGGGGAGGGAGACGGGTAGGGAGAAATGGAGGGAGACGGGGAGGGAGACGGGTAGGGAGACGGGTAGGGAGACGGGGAGGGAGACGGGTAGGGAGACGGGGAGGGAGACGGGTAGGGAGACGGGTAGGGAGACGGGTAGGGAGACGGGGAGGGAGACGGGTAGGGAGACGGGGAGGGAGACGGGTAGGGAGACGGGGAGGGAGACAGGGAGGGAGACAGGTAGGGAGACAGACAGCAAGACAGGGAGGGAGAAATGGAGGGAGACGGGGAGGGAGACGGGTAGGGAGACGGGTAGGGAGACGGGGAGGGAGACGGGTAGGGAGACGGGGAGGGAGACGGGTAGGGAGACGGGGAGGGAGACAGGGAGGGAGACAGGTAGGGAGACAGACAGCAAGACAGGGAGGGAGAAATGGAGGGAGACGGGTAGGGAGACGGGTAGGGAGACGGGTAGGGAGACGGGGAGGGAGACGGGTAGGGAGACGGGGAGGGAGACGGGTAGGGAGACGGGGAGGGAGACAGGGAGGGAGACAGGTAGGGAGACAGACAGCAAGACAGGGAGGGAGAAATGGAGGGAGACGGGGAGGGAGACGGGGAGGGAGACGGGGAGGGAGACGGGGAGGGAGACGGGGGAGGGAGACGGGTAGGGAGACGGGTAGGGAGACGGGTAGGGAGACGGGGAGGGAGACGGGTAGGGAGACGGGGAGGGAGACGGGTAGGGAGACGGGGAGGGAGACAGGGAGGGAGACAGGTAGGGAGACAGACAGCAAGACAGGGAGGGAGAAATGGAGGGAGACGGGGAGGGAGACGGGGAGGGAGACGGGTAGGGAGACGGGGAGGGAGACGGGTAGGGAGACGGGGAGGGAGAAATGGAGGGAGACGGGGAGGGAGACGGGGAGGGAGACGGGGAGGGAGACGGGGAGGGAGACGGGGAGGGAGACGGGGAGGGAGACGGGGAGGGAGAAATGGAGGGAGACGGGGAGGGAGACGGGGAGGGAGACAGACAGCAAGACAGGGAGGGAGAAATGGAGGGAGACGGGGAGGGAGACGGGGAGGGAGACGGGGGAGGGAGACGGGGAGGGAGACGGGGAGGGAGACGGGGAGGGAGACGGGTAGGGAGACGGGTAGGGAGACGGGTAGGGAGACGGGGAGGGAGACGGGTAGGGAGACGGGGAGGGAGACGGGTAGGGAGACGGGGAGGGAGACAGGGAGGGAGACAGGTAGGGAGACAGACAGCAAGACAGGGAGGGAGAAATGGAGGGAGACGGGGAGGGAGACGGGGAGGGAGACGGGTAGGGAGACGGGGAGGGAGACGGGTAGGGAGACGGGGAGGGAGACAGGGAGGGAGACGGGGAGGGAGACGGGGAGGGAGACGGGGAGGGAGACGGGGAGGGAGACGGGGAGGGAGACGGGGAGGGAGACGGGTAGGGAGACGGGTAGGGAGACGGGTAGGGAGACGGGGAGGGAGACGGGTAGGGAGACGGGGAGGGAGACGGGTAGGGAGACGGGGAGGGAGACAGGGAGGGAGACAGGTAGGGAGACAGACAGCAAGACAGGGAGGGAGAAATGGAGGGAGACGGGGAGGGAGACGGGGAGGGAGACGGGTAGGGAGACGGGGAGGGAGACGGGTAGGGAGACGGGGAGGGAGAAATGGAGGGAGACGGGGAGGGAGACGGGGAGGGAGACGGGGAGGGAGACGGGGAGGGAGACGGGGAGGGAGACGGGGGAGGGAGACGGGGAGGGAGAAATGGAGGGAGACGGGGAGGGAGACGGGGAGGGAGACAGACAGCAAGACAGGGAGGGAGAAATGGAGGGAGACGGGGGAGGGAGACGGGGAGGGAGACGGGTAGGGAGACGGGGAGGGAGACGGGTAGGGAGACGGGGAGGGAGAAATGGAGGGAGACGGGGAGGGAGACGGGGAGGGAGACGGGGAGGGAGACGGGGAGGGAGACGGGGAGGGAGACGGGGAGGGAGACGGGGAGGGAGACGGGGAGGGAGAAATGGAGGGAGACGGGGAGGGAGACGGGGAGGGAGACGGGGGAGGGAGACGGGGAGGGAGACGGGTAGGGAGACGGGGAGGGAGACGGGTAGGGAGACGGGTAGGGAGACGGGGAGGGAGACGGGTAGGGAGACGGGGAGGGAGACGGGGAGGGAGAAATGGAGGGAGACGGGGGAGGGAGACGGGGAGGGAGACGGGGAGGGAGACGGGGGAGGGAGACGGGGAGGGAGACGGGTAGGGAGACGGGGAGGGAGACGGGGAGGGAGACGGGGAGGGAGACGGGGAGGGAGACGGGTAGGGAGACGGGTAGGGAGACGGGGAGGGAGACGGGGAGGGAGACAGGGAGGGAGACAGGTAGGGAGACAGACAGCAAGACAGGGAGGGAGAAATGGAGGGAGACGGGGAGGGAGACGGGGAGGGAGACGGGTAGGGAGACGGGGAGGGAGACGGGTAGGGAGACGGGGAGGGAGAAATGGAGGGAGACGGGGAGGGAGACGGGGAGGGAGACGGGGAGGGAGACGGGGAGGGAGACGGGGAGGGAGAAATGGAGGGAGACGGGTAGTTAGACAGGCAGGGAGACAGGTAGGGAGACAGGGAGGGAGACAGGGAGGGAGAAATGGAGGGAGACGGGTAGTTAGACAGGCAGGGAGACAGGGAGGGAGAAATGGAGGGAGACGGGGAGGGAGACGGGGAGGGAGACGGGGAGGGAGAAATGGAGGGAGACGGGTAGTTAGACAGGCAGGGAGACAGGCAGGGAGACAGGGAGGGAGACGGGGAGGGAGACGGGGAGGGAGACGGGGAGGGAGACGGGTAGTTAGACAGGCAGGGAGACAGGTAGGGAGACTGGTAGTTAGACAGGTAGGGAGACGGGGAGGGAGACGGGTATGTTAGACAGGCAGGGAGACAGGGAGGAAGACAGGTAGGGCGACAAGTAGGGAGAATGTGAAGGAGAAAGCGCCAACAGGCTTGACCACATTGTCAAGAAGTATAGCCTAGTTATTCCTAGTAGTGTAACTGCTGTGTAGACCAGCATACCTCTGCCTGTCTACAGCCCAAACCTGTTTTAACCTCAGCCTTCAGATATATGTGGAATGTAGCTGATAAACCACTGGCCTTAAAAGGGGCAATCTGTTGTTCGAACGGTAATAAACACAGAAATGTGACCACTCTCAAATTAATGGACAGAGCTATGAATACAAGGACTCACCATCCACAAGGACTGTCCATCCACAAGGACTGTCCATCCACAAGGACTGTCCATCCACAAGGACTGTCCATCCACAAGGACTGACCATCCACAAGGACTCACCATACACAAGGACTCGCCATCCACAAGGACTCGCCATCCACAAGGACTGACCATCCACAAGGACTCGCCATCCACAAGGACTGACCATCCACAAGGACTCGCCATCCACAAGGACTGACCATCCACAAGGACTCACCATCCACAAGGACTGTCCATCCACAAGGACTCACCATCCACAAGGTACAGGTAGAGATATTGGTGTGCAAAAGAGCAGAAAAGTAAATAAATAAAAACAGTATGGGGATGAGGTAGGTGAAAATGGGTGGGCTATTTACCAATAGACTATGTACAGCTGCAGCGATCGGTTAGCTGCTCAGATAGCAGATGTTTGAAGTTGGTGAGGGAGATAAAAGTCTCTAACTTCAGGGATTTTTGCAATTCGTTCCAGTCACAGGCAGCAGAGTGGGGTAGTTTATTAGTTTTGATTCTTCAACAATCAATGACTATATACTGTATATCATCCACTTAAAAAATACCATAAATGGATGTATCAATCCCAGATTGCCCCTTGAAAGGAGTCTCTTCTCATCAGAATGAATAGGGGCCTAGGGGGGAGGAGCCACAGAACAGAACAGAATGGATACATCGGGGAAGGAGCCACAACAAAGGGTCCAGTTGTACTCTCCCTCTTCTTCTGAACCCAAAGGGTCCAGTTGTACTCTCCCTCTTCTTCTGAACCCAAAGGGTCCAGTTGTACTCTCCCTCTTCTTCTGAACCCAAAGGGTCCAGTTGTACTCTCCCTCTTCTTCTGAACCCAAAGGGTCCAGTTGTACTCTCCCTCTTCTTCTGAACCCAAAGGGTCCAGTTGTACTCTCCCTCTTCTTCTGAACCCAAAGGGTCCAGTTGTACTCTCCCTCTTCTTCTGAACCGAGTTTACTCAATTCAATCCACATTGCAGAAGTTCAGCTTTACGGCGGTGATTGAAATTAAAAGGCCATGTTCCAGGTTATTTAGCAGAGAGACTCCGTTCACGCTGAATATGTCGACGGTCAAATCCGAAATGACTTTTATATTTCTACAGCGGAATATGCAACTCTTCAGCTTTACAGATTGAATGGAGTCAACAGTATCATTTTAGCCAGACTCAACCCAGTGAGCAAAATAGATTGAAATGACATATTTTCAACCAGTTTTGCTCACTGGGAAGAGTTGTTGTTGGCCCTTTCTGCTAAGTAGAATGGTGAACTTGGTAAAAAAAACATGCAAATGCAGTGGTTTTCAGAATCAACCGCTGTTAAAATGTCAAACTATTTTGAATAGGCCTGTATCTGAATGGGACAGTCAACGGAACCAGTTCGAGAATGAATGAGCGGCTGAATGGACAGGAAGTGAACTCTGGCTAGGTTCCGTCTGACTTTGTTGACATTGTTCAGGATCTTAACCTGTTTATCCAGGTGTTCATTGACCACCATGATGAGATAGGAATGGCACCCTATTCCCTACGTAGTGCACTACTTTCAACCAGGAATGGCACCCTATTCCCTACGTTGTGCACTACTTTCAACCAGGAATGGCACCCTATTCCCTACGTAGTGCACTACTTTCAACCAGGAATGGCACCCTATTCCCTACGTAGTGCACTACTTTCAACCAGGAATGGCACCCTATTCCCTACGTAGTGCACTACTTCCAACCAGGAATGGCACCCTATTCCCTACGTAGTGCACTACTTTCAACCAGGAATGGCACCCTATTCCCTACGTTGTGCACTACTTTCAACCAGGAATGGCACCCTATCCCCTACGTAGTGCACTACTTTCAACCAGGAATGGCACCCTATTCCCTACGTAGTGCACTACTGTCAACCAGGAATAGCACCCTATTCCCTATGTAGTGCACTACTTTCAACCAGGAATGGCACCCTATTCCCTTCGTAGTGCACTACTTTCAACCAGGAATGGCACCCTATTCCCTACGTAGTGCACTACTTTTAACCTGATTCCTATGGGCCCTGGTCAAAAGAAGTGGGGGTCACAGGGCTCAGGCAAAAAAGTAGTGACTCATTGCTGGCCTTCTGATTGGTGCAGAGTTACTGAGAGGAATATATGGCTTTATGGTTCTGTAATTCATCCCTGTGTCACCACTACAGAATGAAGTGTTCATTCTAATGAATCGTGAAGGATAAACTCACCTTATGACATATGTTTACACAGGTTTAAGGACCCACCTGACCATCACGAGTCAGTCTATGCAGGTTAAGGACCCACCTGACCATCATGAGTCAGTCTATGCAGGTTAAGGACCCACCTGACCATCACGAGTCAGTCTATGCAGGTTAAGGACCCACCTGACCATCATGAGTCAGTCTATGCAGGTTAAGGACCCACCTGACCATCACGAGTCAGTCTATGCAGGTTAAGGACCCACCTGACCATCACGAGTCAGTCTATGCAGGTTAAGGACCCACCTGACCATCACGAGTCAGTCTATGCAGGTTAAGGACCCACCTGACCATCACGAGTCAGTCTATGCAGGTTAAGGACCCACCTGACCATCATGAGTCAGTCTATGCAGGTTAAGGACCCACCTGACCATCATGAGTCAGTCTATGCAGGTTAAGGACCCACCTGACCATCATGAGTCAGTCTATGCAGGTGAAGGACCCACCTGACCATCATGAGTCAGTCTATGCAGGTTAAGGACCCACCTGACCATCACGAGTCAGTCTATGCAGGTTAAGGACCCACCTGACCATCATGAGTCAGTCTATGCAGGTTAAGGACCCACCTGACCATCACGAGTCAGTCTATGCAGGTTAAGGACCCACCTGACCATCACGAGTCAGTCTATGCAGGTTAAGGACCCACCTGACCATCATGAGTCAGTCTATGCAGGTTAAGGACCCACCTGACCATCACGAGTCAGTCTATGCAGGTTAAGGACCCACCTGACCATCACGAGTCAGTCTATGCAGGTTAAGGACCCACCTGACCATCACGAGTCAGTCTATGCAGGTTAAGGACCCACCTGACCATCACGAGTCAGTCTATGCAGGTTAAGGACCCACCTGACCATCACGAGTCAGTCTATGCAGGTTAAGGACCCACCTGACCATCATGAGTCAGTCTATGCAGGTTAAGGACCCACCTGACCATCATGAGTCAGTCTATGCAGGTTAAGGACCCACCTGACCATCATGAGTCAGTCTATGCAGGTTAAGGACCCACCTGACCATCATGAGTCAGTCTATGCAGGTTAAGGACCCACCTGACCATCATGAGTCAGTCTATGCAGGTTAAGGACCCACCTGACCATCATGAGTCAGTCTATGCAGGTTAAGGACCCACCTGACCATCATGAGTCAGTCTATGCAGGTTAAGGACCCACCTGACCATCATGAGTCAGTCTATGCAGGTTAAGGACCCACCTGACCATCATGAGTCAGTCTATGCAGGTTAAGGACCCACCTGACCATCATGAGTCAGTCTATGCAGGTTAAGGACCCACCTGACCATCATGAGTCAGTCTATGCAGGTTAAGGACCCACCTGACCATCATGAGTCAGTCTATGCAGGTTAAGGACCCACCTGGCACTCATGAGTCAGTCTATGCAGGTTAAGGACCCACCTGACCATCATGAGTCAGTCTATGCAGGTTTCAGGACCCACCTGACCATCACGAGTCAGTCTATGCAGGTTTAAGGACCCACCTGACCATCACGAGTCAGTCTATGCAGGTTAAGGACCCACCTGACCATCACGAGTCAGTCTATGCAGGTGAAGGACCCACCTGACCATCATGAGTCAGTCTATGCAGGTTAAGGACCCACCTGACCATCACGAGTCAGTCTATGCAGGTTAAGGACCCACCTGACCATCACGAGTCAGTCTATGCAGGTTAAGGACCCACCTGACCATCACGAGTCAGTCTATGCAGGTTAAGGACCCACCTGACCATCATGAGTCAGTCTATGCAGGTTAAGGACCCACCTGACCATCACAAGTCAGTCTATGCAGGTTAAGGACCCACCTGACCATCATGAGTCAGTCTATGCAGGTTAAGGACCCACCTGACCATTATGAGTCAGTCTATGCAGGTTAAGGACCCACCTGACCATCATGAGTCAGTCTATGCAGGTTAAGGACCCACCTGACCATCATGAGTCAGTCTATGCAGGTTAAGGACCCACCTGACCATCACGAGTCAGTCTATGCAGGTTAAGGACCCACCTGACCATCATGAGTCAGTCTATGCAGGTTTCAGGACCCACCTGACCATCACGAGTCAGTCTATGCAGGTTTAAGGACCCACCTGACCATCACGAGTCAGTCTATGCAGGTTAAGGACCCACCTGACCATCATGAGTCAGTCTATGCAGGTGAAGGACCCACCTGACCATCATGAGTCAGTCTATGCAGGTTAAGGACCCACCTGACCATCACGAGTCAGTCTATGCAGGTTAAGGACCCACCTGACCATCATGAGTCAGTCTATGCAGGTTAAGGACCCACCTGACCATCACGAGTCAGTCTATGCAGGTTAAGGACCCACCTGACCATCATGAGTCAGTCTATGCAGGTTAAGGACCCACCTGACCATCACAAGTCAGTCTATGCAGGTTAAGGACCCACCTGACCATCATGAGTCAGTCTATGCAGGTTAAGGACCCACCTGACCATTATGAGTCAGTCTATGCAGGTTAAGGACCCACCTGACCATCATGAGTCAGTCTATGCAGGTTAAGGACCCACCTGACCATCATGAGTCAGTCTATGCAGGTTAAGGACCCACCTGACCATCACGAGTCAGTCTATGCAGGTTAAGGACCCACCTGACCATCATGAGTCAGTCTATGCAGGTTAAGGACCCACCTGACCATCATGAGTCAGTCTTTTCAAATGAGCTCTATTCTATCAAAAAAAATCTTATTGGAATCACATTTTTATAGACGGGTGTATTTTCCAAATTGCACACCATACACCACAAAAGTAACCGGTTGTAAAGTCCCGCCACGTTCATCTGTCTATCGCTTAGATTTTATTCTCTCCAATCGAACACCTTCAATTTCACCTTTTATACTTGCAGACGTTGACCAATGGATTAGGACAGGGAGGGACGCCCGTTGCTATGGGCGAGTGGACTGGCAGGTGAAACTGGACTGGTGAACAGCAGCAGGAGCAGGAGGAACAGCAGTAGCAGCAGGAGGAACAGCAGTTGTAGGAGGAACAGCAGTAGCAGCAGGAGGAACAGCAGTTGTAGGAGGAACAGCAGTAGCAGCAGGAGGATAGAGTTCATTTCCAACACTTCTCTGGGAATTTAAATCGTCCCGAGTTCGAGAGATTTGAAATTGACGGACTTTTGGATCGGGGCCCTGATCACAGGTAAGGAGAGAGAGGGGGACACAAATTAGGGATTTTGAAATGATAGCTACTTATTAATGCTTTCGTCGGGTGCGCTTACTATGAAAAATATATGTTTTGACTGGGGTTCATTGCTCCTAACGCTAGCTAGCTATCCAGCAAATGCTAACTAGCTAGCTGTGGTATTTAATGAACCGAATGAGCTACACGCTAACGCAGACTGGTGAGCTATACTATTAACTAGCAGTCGGTCGAACTATATATTTAATGTTGCTTTTACCAGCTAATAAGGCCAATTTAACGTCTCTGTGGAAAAGTGTTATAACGACTCTAGAAGCTAGCTAGCTAACGTCGACTAGTGGTAACTAGTTAGCCAGGTAACGTTAACTAGCGATAAGGGTTAACTAGTTAGCCAGGTCACGTTAACTAGCTAGCCAGGTAAGTGTTAACTAGCGGTACGGCTCGGTTCTAACCGACGTTATCGCCTTTTCTAACGACGTCGTTAAAAAAAAACACTTGTCTAGTTATCTGGCTACTGTCCCGAGTAACTAGCTAGTTAAATGATGTTTTATACACAACGTTAGCTATCACTTGATGTTTTGAGCTAGTTTAAAAAAAAAGTGAAACGTATAACATAATATGGCCTCAAACCTTAACTACCGTAGAGATATTGTAACGTTAGCTCCCAAAGGAGTCTTGAATAACGTTCGTTAATAACTAGCTAACTCGGTTCTCAATTAGATCATTAACTCTACCTAAACTAATTTAGATAACCTGTCAGTTAACAGAGTTGAAGTATTATTTTTTTTCTTCACGGTAATGGTTGGTGTTCTGCTTTTTAGTTGTTTTCAAACATGGACCTCTTATTAGACACTTTACTGACCATGTAGGTAGGAGTGTTTTTCAAGTAGAGTCACCTGAATGGGTCGTTCAGCAGGTAGAGTCTGGGACCAGACATTGGTGTTCTCAAAATGCCATAGATTGAGTGTTTGACAGGAACAACAAAAAAGTGTATTCAAAGCATAATGGATGGTGCGAACCTGTATGGTAACTGATAAAAAGACATTAAGACCTGCGACTGGTCAACCTGTATGGTACCTCAATATAAGACATTAAGACCTGCGACTGGTCAACCTGTATGGTATCTCAATATAAGACATTAAGACCTGCGACTGGTCAACCTGTATGGTAACTGATAATAAGACATTAAGACCTGCGACTGGTCAACCTGTATGGTACCTGCTCACAGATCACTGCACCTGTACATAGCTCATCTGTAAATAGCCCATCCAACTACCTCATCCCCATACTGTTATTTATTTAATTTATTTTGCTCCTTTGCACCCCCAGTATCTCTACTTGCGCAAGTATCTTCTGCACATTTACCATTCCAGTGTTTAATTGCTATAGTGTAATAATCTCGCCACTATGGCCTATTTATTGCCTTACCTCCCTTATCCTACCTCATTTGCACTCACTGTACATAGTTTTTTGCACACATTGTATATAGTCAATAATACAATAGATAAAGTCTGTTTTGTTTATTCCATGTGTAACTCTGTTGTTGTTTGTCGCACTGCTTTGCTTCATCTTGGCCAGGTCGCAGTTGTAAATGAGAACTTGTTCTCAACTTGCCTACCCGGTTAAATAAATAAAAATCTGATAGTAGGTTCTGAAGACCTGCGACGAGCCGCTGCCCCACGGAGATTTGATGAATATTGAGGAAAAAACAAATATATGAATCTCAAACGCTGCTTTTCATTGATGACCTGCAGATGTCACGAATGGACATTTGTGTTAAAATCTCAGAGTAATTAATTGTTTTTCAGCACAATGTGGTGAATGCCCCAGAGGCTTCAGAAAGCCTCGGTTTCCCATCACTAACAGTGTCGGAGTTGATTTTCCAACACCCGGCAAGCTGACATACACTTGCCTCGATGCCAAGTAGAGGTGGCCGGGTGTGCACAATATGGTCTTGCCTGCAACTCGCGTCCTCTGGGCAAGACCAGGGAAGAACTGCCCAGGGAAGAACCCATCCCCTCTTCTATTGGCTCCTAGCTGATAGGAGAACTAACATGCTGACAACACCGCTCGCGTGCACTGCAGAATATATTTAGACATGCATGTTATTCAATTATTGCACCCACACTGCTCGCGAGCGTCTGCGTTGTCAAGGACTAAAATAGAAGTCAGTTCTATTTCTGAAGCAGATCACGCTGTAAGTCCTGCCTCTCCCATCTTCTCATTGGTTTATTGAAGCAGATACCCACGTGCCGTCTCCTCATTGGTTATACCCATGTGCGTGACTGAAAGACGAACGGTCAGTGGTGGTTATACAACTTTATGAAAATCACCATATAAATCCAAAGAAGAAAGAGCCTGGAAGGTGGAGAGATGACTAGAAATTATTTGGTTGACTGTTTTATGTGTGGATTAATTGTCAGAGTAGAGGAGTAGAGTGCATTTCAGGTAAAAGAACAACTCTGTTTATATCCCAGGACAAATTAGCTAGAAACAGCAAGCTAGCTTAATAGGACAAATTAGCTAGAAACAGCAAGCTAGCTGAATAGGACAAATTAGCTAGCAACTGCAAGCTAAATTCCCATAAATGTTTAATACTTTTCGACCTGTCCCCAAATTAATATAATTGGTTCAGAGTTTGTTTTAATATTTTAACCTGTGTGTCTTGAACGCGTTTGGTGTGGGACTAAATCAATTTGCACACGATTGCGGGTGGCCTGGTTTGGGTACGGTGTAGCGGGTTAGGAGAACCAACGTAGTGGGTTAGGAGAATGACATTTAAGGTTAGGAAAAGGGTTAAGCTTAGCTAAAATCCGACAAGGAAGTCTTCAAGAGAAGAGGTGGTAGGGTTTCCCTGGACTCTTCTTCACTGGTTTTGGACAGGATGTGGGTCACAGTCAGACTCTTCTCGGCGGGCAGGGAGTGAAACTCAACACTTGGCCGACATGCGTAATATCCCATTTTAGTCATCGTCAGATTGTGTGTCACGATCCCAACAGCCCCTGTTCTGTTGACTCTTCAAATCCGTCCTCATTGAGATTCTCAGTGTTATTCACGTCAAATACAATGGCGAGGAATGTGATCAGACTGACACACACACAGCCACTTATCCACCTCCTGTCTCCCTTTCCTCCTTCCTGGAAACATTTCCCACAGAGATTAGGTTATGGGATGGTGTCTGAATAACTGTCAACATTCACCATGAAGTCTTTCTACAACCCATCATGGCTGTTTCCTATTCTTCTGCTATGAAGTGATTTCAACAATCACTCCCAGCAGATTAATTCAAGCTGATTTTTTTTTTCTTTTTTTTTTTCTGTGAATGCAGTTTGATTGCCCACTAGTAAAACAAACATGGGCTGTTGATTGGTTTGTGTGTTTCCATTAGGGGAAGGAAATGACCAAAACAAATGTGTGTTGTCATTAGTATCCTCTAACCTCATGACTCCTCTTGATTGGTTGGTTTCTGTTGTCATTAGTATCCTCTAACCACATGACTCCTATTGATTGGTTGGTTTCTGTTGTCATTAGTATCCTCTAACCTCATGACTCCTATTGATTGATTGGTTAGTCTGTTGTCATTAGTATCCTCTAACCACATGACTCCTATTGATTGGTTGGTTTCTGTTGTCATTAGTATCCTCTAACCACATGACTCCTATTGATTGGTTGGTTTCTGTTGTCATTAGTATCCTCTAACCTCATGACTCCTATTGATTGGTTGGTTTCTGTTGTCATTAGTATCCTCTAACCTCATGACTCCTATTGATTGATTGGTTAGTCTGTTGTCATTAGTATCCTCTAACCTCATGACTCCTATTGATTGGTTGGTTAGTCTGTTGTCATTAGTATCCTCTAACCTCATGACTCCTATTGATTGGTTGGTTAGTCTGTTGTCATTAGTATCCTCTAACCACATGACTCCTATTGATTGGTTGGTCTGTTGTCATTAGTATCCTCTAACCACATGACTCCTATTGATTGATTGGTCTGTTGTCATTAGTATCCTCTAACCTCATGACTCCTATGGATTGATTGGTTAGTCTGTTGTCATTAGTATCCTCTAACCTCATGACTCCTATTGATTGGTTGGTTAGTCTGTTGTCATTAGTATCCTCTAACCTCATGACTCCTATTGATTGGTTGGTTAGTCTGTTGTCATTAGTATCCTCTAACCACATGACTCCTATTGATTGATTGGTTAGTCTGTTGTCATTAGTGTCTTCTAACCTCATGACTCCTATTGATTGGTTGGTTTCTGTTGTCATTAGTATCCTCTAACCTCATGGCTCCTATTGATTGGTTGGTTAGTCTGTTGTCATTAGTATCCTCTAACCACATGACTCCTATTGATTGGTTGGTTAGTCTGTTGTCATTAGTATCCTCTAACCACATGACTCCTATTGATTGATTGGTTAGTCTGTCATTAGTATCCTCTAACCTCATGACTCCTATTGATTGATTGGATAGTCTGTTGTCATTAGTATCCTCTAACCACATGACTCCTATTGATTGATTGGTTAGTCTGTTGTCATTAGTATCCTCTAACCACATGACTCCTATTGATTGATTGGTTAGTCTGTTGTCATTAGTATCCTCTAACCACATGACTCCTATTGATTGGTTGGTTAGTCTGTTGTCATTAGTATCCTCTAACCACATGACTCCTATTGATTGATTGGTTAGTCTGTTGTCATTAGTGTCCTCTAACCTCATGACTCCTATTGATTGGTTGGTTTCTGTTGTCATTAGTATCCTCTAACCACATGACTCCTATTGATTGGTTGGTTAGTCTGTTGTCATTAGTATCCTCTAACCTCATGACTCCTATTGATTGATTGGTTAGTCTGTTGTCATTAGTATCCTCTAACCACATGACTCCTATTGATTGGTTGGTTAGTCTGTTGTCATTAGTATCCTCTAACCTCATGACTCCTATTGATTGATTGGTTAGTCTGTTGTCATTAGTATCCTCTAACCTCATGACTCCTATTGATTGATTGGTTAGTCTGTAAATGGGGAATAGGGTGCTGGTCTATAGTAGTGTACTAAATAGGGAATAGGGTGCTGGTCTATAGTAGTGTACTAAATGGGGAATAGGGTGCTGGTCTATAGTAGTGTACTAAATGGGGAATAGGGTGCTGGTCTATAGTAGTGTACTAAATGGGGAATAGGGTGCTGGTCTATAGTAGTGTACTAAATGGGGAATAGGGTGCTGGTCTATAGTAGTGTACTAAATAGGGAATAGGGTGCTGGTCTTTAGTAGTGTACTAAATAGGGAATAGGGTGCTGGTCTATAGTAGTGTACTAAATAGGGAATAGGGTGCTGGTCTATAGTAGTGTACTAAATGGGGAATAGGGTGCTGGTCTATAGTAGTGTACTAAATAGGGAATAGGGTGCTGGTCTATAGTAGAGTACTAAATAGGGAATAGGGTGCTATTTGGAACTGTCTGTCGTGTAAATTCGGCGCTAAAGCCCATTTTGAAAGTAAATGTTCCCACGTCGGTCTGAGACGGCATTCACGGTAAACGTTGCACATGTCGGCTTAATCGTAAGTTACCGTTACATTTCTAGCGCGAAATCTGATACGCTTCAGCCATACGGATGGAATAGAGCCCTTAGCTCCTGCTCGGTCGGTGTGTTTTTGTGTTGGATCTCTGGAGGCCTTCTCCTCACCTAGCAACCATCCGTCCATGTGACTGACTGATCAGTCATACAGTACCTGTAGACAGACAGATAAGACAAGGCGGCTGTGGCTAGCAGGGCGGCTGTGGCTAGCAGGGCGGCTGTGACTAGCAGGGCGGCTGTGGCTAGCAGGGCGGCTGTGGCTAGCAGGGCGGCTGTGGCAAGCAGGGCGGCTGTGGCTAGCAGGGCGGCTGTGGCTAGCAGGGCGGCTGTGGCTAGCAGGGCGGCTGTGGCTAGCAGGGCGGCTGTGGCAAGCAGGGCGGCTGTGGCAAGCAGGGCGGCTGTGGCTAGCAGGGCGGCTGTGGCTAGCAGGGCGGCTGTGGCTAGCAGGGCGGCTGTGGCAAGCAGGGCGGCTGTGGCTAGCAGGGCGGCTGTGGCTAGCAGGGCGGCTGTGGCTAGCAGGGCGGCTGTGGCAAGCAGGGAGGCTGTGGCTAGCAGGGCGGCTGTGGCTAGCAGGGCGGCTGTGGCTAGCAGGGCGGCTGTGGCTAGCAGGGCGGCTGTGGCTAGCAGGGCGGCTGTGGCTAGCAGGGCGGCTGTGGCTAGCAGGGCGGCTGTGGCTAGCAGGGCGGCTGTGGCAAGCAGGGCGGCTGTGGCAAGCAGGGCGGCTGTGGCTAGCAGGGCGGCTGTGGCTAGCAGGGCGGCTGTGGCTAGCAGGGCGGCTGTGGCTAGCAGGGCGGCTGTGGCTAGCAGGGCGGCTGTGGCTAGCAGGGCGGCTGTGGGTGCTAGCAGGGCGGCTGTGGCTAGCAGGGCGGCTGTGGCTAGCAGGGCGGCTGTGGCTAGCAGGGCGGCTGTGGCAAGCAGGAGGCTGTGGCTAGCAGGGCGGCTGTGGCTAGCAGGGCGGCTGTGGCAAGCAGGGCGGCTGTGGCTAGCAGGGCGGCTGTGGCTAGCAGGGCGGCTGTGGCTAGCAGGGCGGCTGTGGCTAGCAGGGCGGCTGTGGCTAGCAGGGCGGCTGTGGCTAGCAGGGCGGCTGTGGCAAGCAGGGAGGCTGTGGCTAGCAGGGCGGCTGTGGCAAGCAGGGAGGCTGTGGCTAGCAGGGCGGCTGTGGCTAGCAGGGCGGCTGTGGCTAGCAGGGCGGCTGTGGCTAGCAGGGCGGCTGTGGCTAGCAGGGCGGCTGTGGCAAGCAGGGAGGCTGTGGCTAGCAGGGCGGCTGTGGCTAGCAGGGCGGCTGTGGCAAGCAGGGAGGCTGTGGCTAGCAGGGCGGCTGTGGCAAGCAGGGAGGCTGTGGCTAGCAGGGCGGCTGTGGCTAGCAGGGCGGCTGTGGCAAGCAGGGAGGCTGTGGCTAGCAGGGCGGCTGTGGCTAGCAGGGCGGCTGTGGCAAGCAGGGCGGCTGTGGCTAGCAGGGCGGCTGTGGCTAGCAGGGCGGCTGTGGCTAGCAGGGCGGCTGTGGCTAGCAGGGCGGCTGTGGCTAGCAGGGCGGCTGTGGCTAGCAGGGCGGCTGTGGCAAGCAGGGAGGCTGTGGCTAGCAGGGCGGCTGTGGCTAGCAGGGCGGCTGTGGCTAGCAGGGCGGCTGTGGCTAGCAGGGCGGCTGTGGGTGCTAGCAGGGCGGCTGTGGGTGCTAGCAGGGCGGCTGTGGCAAGCAGGGCGGCTGTGGCTAGCAGGGCGGCTGTGGCTAGCAGGGCGGCTGTGGCAAGCAGGGAGGCTGTGGCTAGCAGGGCGGCTGTGGGTGCTAGCAGGGCGGCTGTGGGTGCTAGCAGGGCGGCTGTGGGTGCTAGCAGGGCGGCTGTGGCAAGCAGGGCGGCTGTGGCTAGCAGGGCGGCTGTGGCTAGCAGGGCGGCTGTGGCAAGCAGGGAGGCTGTGGGTGCTAGCAGGGCGGCTGTGGGTGCTAGCAGGGCGGCTGTGGGTGCTAGCAGGGCGGCTGTGGGTGCTAGCAGGGCGGCTGTGGGTGCTAGCAGGGCGGCTGTGGGTGCTAGCAGGGCGGCTGTGGGTGCTAGCAGGGCGGCTGTGGGTGCTAGCAGGGCGGCTGTGCTATGACTGTGCATTCAGAGTGGGATTCGTCCTGCTGCTGTTCTGATTGGTTCACTCCAATCATTCAGTCCGTGACCTGGTAAACAGATGTGTCCTGCTGCTGTTCTGATTGGTTCACTCCAATCATTCAGTCCGTGACCTGGTAAACAGATTTGTCCTGCTGGTGTTCTGATTGGTTCACTCCAATCATTCAGTCCGTGACCTGGTAAACAGATTTGTCCTGCTGGTGTTCTGATTGGTTCACTCCAATCATTCAGTCCGTGACCTGGTAAACAGATTTGTCCTGCTGGTGTTCTGCTGTTCTGATTGGTTCACTCCAATCATTCAGTCCGTGACCTGGTAAACAGATTCGTTCTGCTGTTGTGGGACAAGATGATATTTTTCCATGTAAAATGTTCCATCCTAAAATTAGGAATGTGCGATGGCTTTGATTTCTTGTCAACCAGAAGGAGAAGGGTTCGGAATACATTAAAATATACAACGTTATACACAAAGTAGAGACTCCTGACAACTGATATCAACACTTAGCGAAGGCAGATATATAAGGATCCTGAACTAAATTTGAAGTTAAGAAACATTGCATTGTGCCTTGACGTTCGTTCCGTTACCAACAGCTCACGTATCGCGACACACGGCTCGGCCTGGCCGTGTCTGCCTGTCTTTGTCTGAACAAATTCACGAAATTCACAATGACACTTTTTTTTTTTTTTTTTTTTTTTTTTTTTTTTCTTCTTCACCCAGACAATTGACAGGAGCCAAATTGTATTTATTGGCTTTTCAACAACAACAACAACAACAACAACGGACAAAAGCCGGCTAATGGAAAACCCTAGTGCTGACCCAGTTTTCAGCACAACTACCTCATAATGGGTTTTCTGAAATCAAAGAACTCGTTTTGACGTTCTTCAGTTCCTGCTTTGCACAGGTTGCTTGCGCTCATGTGTTACCATGGTGACACACTTATACTTGTCTGTTATGATGAGAATCATCATTCACACAATTTTAGACTTCTCAAAGCAAATATAATCACTGCGTCATCACTCCGTCTCCAACTGGCTCCATAGACCTCTGAATTACATCGTTTGGAAAGGGCTGTCTGTCCTATATTTCTATATTGACTAGAATTCAGCTCTCTCCACTGGGCTGTACTGTCTGGAGGGAGCAGGGCCCTCTTCCTTATCAATTCTCTCCAAGGTCAAGGACTGATAGGGAGGAATTACTTGTGTGTGATTCGGTAACATTGTAGTTGGAGGAATGAATTGCAGGCTTGTACTTTACCCTGTGTAGGTCACAGAGGGACAAAGGTCGTCCCTGATACCTGATGTGTGTGTACCTGTCATAGCTGGTGTGTGTGTACCTGTCATAGCTGATGTGTGTGTGTGTGTGTGTGTGTGTGTGTACCTGTCATAGCTGGTGTGTGTACCTGTCATAGCTGGTGTGTGTACCTGTCATAGCTGGTGTGTGTACCTGTCATAGCTGGTGTGTGTGTACCTGTCATAGCTGGTGTGTGTGTACCTGTCATAGCTGGTGTGTGTGTACCTGTCATAGCTGGTGTGTGTGTACCTGTCATAGCTGGTGTGTGTGTACCTGTCATAGCTGGTGTGTGTGTACCTGTCATAGCTGGTGTGTGTGTACCTGTCATAGCTGGTGTGTGTGTACCTGTCATAGCTGGTGTGTGTGTACCTGTCATAGCTGGTGTGTGTGTACCTGTCATAGCTGGTGTGTGTGTACCTGTCATAGCTGGTGTGTGTGTACCTGTCATAGCTGGTGTGTGTGTACCTGTCATAGCTGGTGTGTGTACCTGTCATAGCTGGTGTGTGTGTGTGTACCTGTCATAGCTGGTGTGTGTACCTGTCATAGCTGATGTGTGTGTACGTACCTGTCATAGCTGATGTGTGTGTACGTACCTGTCATAGCTGATACCTGATGTGTGTGTACCTGTCATAGCTGGTTTGTGTGTGTGTGTACCTGTCATAGCTGATGTGTGTGTGTGTGTGTGTACCTGTCATAGCTGATACCTGTTGTGTGTGCACCTGTCATAGCTGGTGTGTGTGCACCTGTCATAGCTGTTGTGTGTGTGTGTGTGTGTGTGTGTGTGTACCTGTCATAGGCTAAACAGAACCACCTGTGTGTTGTCTGGTCCGGTGATCCTGGTGGTGGCTGGGTTCTGCTGCAGTCACCACCACGAGCCTGCACGTTGCCGTGGCTCTTGTTCCCTGGTAACGGCAGCAGTTGCTGGATGTCTTGGTAATGAAGCGGCCAATAAAACCTCCACCCTGGAGCTCGCTGTTCAACATGATAACATGGTGGGAGGACACCTCCATCCACACCCTGAAGCTCTCTCTGTTCAACATGGTGGGAGGACACCTCCATCCACACCCTGAAGCTCTCTCTGTTCAACATGGTGGGAGGACACCTCCATCCACACCCTGAAGCTCTCTCTGTTCAACATGGTAACATGGTGGGAGGGACACCTCCATCCACACCCTGAAGCTCTCTGTTCAACATGATAACATGGTGGGAGGACACCTCCATCCACACCCTGAAGCTCTCTGTTCAACATGATAACATGGTGGGAGGACACCTCCATCCACACCCTGAAGCTCTCTCTGTTCAACATGGTGGGAGGACACCTCCATCCACACCCTGAAGCTCTCTCTGTTCAACATGATAACATGGTGGGAGGACACCTCCATCCACACCCTGAAGCTCTCTGTTCAACATGGTGGGAGGACACCTCCATCCACACCCTGAAGCTCTCTCTGTTCAACATGATAACATGGTGGGAGGACACCTCCATCCACACCCTGAAGCTCTCTCTGTTCAACATGGTGGGAGGACACCTCCATCCACACCCTGAAGCTCTCTCTGTTCAACATGGTAACATGGTGGGAGGGACACCTCCATCCACACCCTGAAGCTCTCTCTGTTCAACATGATAACATGGTGGGAGGGACACCTCCATCCACACCCTGAAGCTCTCTGTTCAACATGGTGGGAGGACACCTCCATCCACACCCTGAAGCTCTCTGTTCAACATGGTGGGAGGACACCTCCATCCACACCCTGAAGCTCTCTGTTCAACATGATACCATGGTGGGAGGGACACCTCCATCCACACCCTGAAGCTCTCTCTGTTCAACATGATAACATGGTGGGAGGGACACCTCCATCCACACCCTGAAGCTCTCTCTGTTCAACATGATAACATGGTGGGAGGACACCTCCATCCACACCCTGAAGCTCTCTGTTCAACATGGTGGGAGGACACCTCCATCCACACCCTTAAGCTCTCTCTGTTCAACATGGTGGGAGGACACCTCCATCCACACGCTGAAGCTCTCTCTGTTCAACATGATAACATGGTGGGAGGACACCTCCATCCACACCCTGAAGCTCTCTCTGTTCAACATGATAACATGGTGGGAGGACACCTCGGTATTACTGGAAGTGCACACCATGGGCACTATTAAATTGTATGTTTTTGGAGAGAGAAATGGACCCACAAAACAATGTAGCCAACAGGGATCTTGATCCAGGAAATGATTGAATGTCTCTTCTGTAACCATGAAGTTTGATCTTAAAATCATACCGTCAGTATTTTTGAAATACCCTGATTAAATGATATATCTCCCATTCCTACATTAAAGCTCTGTTCAACATGATAACCAGCCAAACGCGAAGCCACGCCCACGGACGTTAGTTTCTTCTCCTCAATGAGTCTGGATCTGAGAACCTCCCCAGCCCTTCACCGACTCATGCAAACACATTCGGGCCGTCTGATTGGTCCAGAAACTAATGACATGGGTCAGAACCAGAACACAAATGGGTAAACTGGCAGTTGAAAAATGTGCCATTGGCTTTGATACTCTGATTGGTTAAGGACGATCCAATTGCTGATTACTTTGTTTTGTACAATGCCTCTCGTGTCCCTCATCGCCACAAACAAATTAAATGTGACCCGATTCAGGAAACTAGGCGTATGAGAGCCACTTGAATGTAAAAAAAATATTTTTTTAATCAAAATGTGTTTTTTTGGCAGAAATGCTTTCTTGAACATGTGAACTTTCATGTGCCTTAACAAACTTGCATGCCATCTGTCAATACGAATAACATTGTTAAATTACGATCCTTGTTGGTTAAGCCATACACCGAGAGCAACCTTCCCACTCGTCATGATTGGCTGAGATAGTGAGTGGGCTGGACATGCCGAGAGAAGAGTTCGGATTGGTCTGCCATATTGAAGGCTTCTGTCTATTTGAACTCGTCAGTCTGTGTTGGTAATGCTGTCGAACGTGTCTTTAAAAAAATATATAAATATATTTTGTAGTGGACCTGCATAAGTGTTGTTCTCCACTTTCTGGAGGACTGAGTTTTGAAATCAGTGGAATTAGAGTATGATAGCTAAGGAGATGGAGGAAACACCGGTCTCTGGATTACATCTTCAAACTAAGGGCATCCGTGGCATGGCATTCCTGACAGGGAGACGCATCCTTGATGCATGTTGATGTCTACAGGTAAGATAATGTAGCTAGCTAATGCTGGACTTTCAGATATTACACGTTTCTAATTTTGACAGAAAGTGGTTTCATTTCAAGCCAAAGTGATCCTTCTCACCCCCCTTAAATGATTTAGATGCACTATTGTAAAGTGGCTGTTCCACTGGATGTCAGAAGGTGAATTCACCAATTTGTAAGTCGCTCTGGATAAGAGCGTCTGCTAAATGACTTAAATGTAAATGTAAGTGTACTGTTAGCTAGGTAACGTTAGCTGGCTGGCTCCCTACCTGATGTTATAATTCGTTTCCCAGAGCCGTTTTGCTGCTCTAGTTAGAGCCTAATGTTAGCTAGGTAACATTGAACATGGTTGGTTAGCTCCCAGCACTGTGGCATTGTGGGTGCTTTGTTCATTGTTGTTTAACTAGCTAATGTTAGCTGGCTGTTAGCTGCCAAAGATGCTTCTAGAAACTATTGACTCTGGTGTGAATTCTTTATGTAAATGAGAGATTTCTGTATTTAATTTTCAATAAATGTGCAAAAATGTCTAAAATCATGATCAGGTATTGTGTGTAGATGGGTTGGAAATAATGAATTTGAGGGCGCTGGGTGGCGCAGTGGTTAAGGGCGCTGTACTGCAGCGCCTGCTGTGCCACCAGAGACTCTGGGTTCGTAACCGGCCGCGTGAGTCATGGACAGTACAGATACAGTAGCGCAGATCCCACTCCCCTTAAAGTCCAAACCTACCCTCACATCGCCTCAATACAGACACGGTTGCTGCTCTCCTCTTGGTCGGGTAGAGAAGAGGAGTTCTTGTTCTCATGTGGGCCCAGACAGTGAGGCCCAAGTCTGCCTGGGAGGAGTTGATATAGGAGAACAGCTGACTCTGTCACCGGGGCTTCTGTAGTTGATATAGGAGAACAGCTGACTCTGTCACCGTGGTTTCTAGTTGATATAGGAGAACAGCTGACTCTGTCACCGGGGCTTCTGTAGTTGATATAGGAGAACAGCTGACTCTGTCACCGGGGCTTCTAGTTGATATAGGAGAACAGCTGACTCTGTCACCGGGGCTTCTAGTTGATATAGGAGAACAGCTGACTCTGTCACCGGGGCTTCTAGTTGATATAGGAGAACAGCTGACTCTGTCACCGGGGCTTCTAGTTGATATAGGAGAACAGCTGACTCTGTCACCCGGGCTTCTGTAGTTGATATAGGAGAACAGCTGACTCTGTCACCTGGGCTTCTAGTTGATGTAGGAGAACAGCTGACTCTGTCACCGGGGCTTCTGTAGTTGATATAGGAGAACAGTTGACTCTGTCACCTGGGCTTCTGCAGTTGATGTAGGAGAACAGCTGACTCTGTCACCGGGGCTTCTAGTTGATATAGGAGAACAGCTGACTCTGTCACCGGGACTCTCTTTGTTCAGGAAATGTCATTTTATCAGCTAGTTTTAAAGAGGTGCTGAGGAGACAGGAATACTGGGCTCAGCATGATTTAGAAATTATGATTTAGCAATTTCTCTCTCTGGCCCACCATCCTAACAGGCAGGCCAAGTGTGTGTGTGTGTGTGTGTGTGTGTGTGTGTGTGTGTGTGAGCCAGGTCGCAGGCTGGAGGGAGCATGACTGTTGTCCCAGCAGGAAGTTCCTGTTGTACTCTGTTCTCTTATCACTCCTGCTGCTAAACACACACACTCACACACACTACTTACTGTCATTACTTGTTTCCCCTAGCACAGCCATTCCCAAACTGGGGTATGCCAACTGCCTGGCACTGTTCCTGGTATATGTCCGTTACGTTTATGGGGGGTCAATTAAGGAAGACAATCTCTTCCGCAAACCACTGGAAACCAGGACAACAGGAGAGGATATTTTTAAAGTACTGGACAGCTTTGTGACATCTAATGGACTTTGGTGGTCAAGATGTGTTGGTGTCTGTACTGATGTTGTAAAAGCCATGACAGGGAGACATAGTGGAGTGGTAACACGTGTGCAAGAAGTTGCTCCCGACGCCACCTGGGTACACTGCAGCGTCCCCCTAGAGGCTCTTGGGTACACACTGCAGCGTCCACCCAGAGGCTCTTGGGTACACTGCAGCGTCCACCCAGAGGCTCTTGGGTACACTGCAGCGTCCACCTAGAGGCTCTTGGGTACACTGCAGCGTCCCCCTAGAGGCTCTTGGGTACACTGCAGCGTCCACCCAGAGGCTCTTGGGTACACTGCAGCGTCCACCCAGAGGCTCTTGGGTACACTGCAGCGTCCACCCAGAGGCTCTTGGGTACACTGCAGCGTCCACCCAGAGGCTCTTGGGTACACTGCAGCGTCCACCCAGAGGCTCTTGGGTACACTGCAGCGTCCCCCTAGAGGCTCTTGGGTACACTGCAGCGTCCCCCTAGAGGCTCTTGGGTACACTGCAGCGTCCACCCAGAGGCTCTTGGGTACACTGCAGCGTCCACCCAGAGGCTCTTGGGTACACTGCAGCGTCCCCCCTAGAGGCTCTTGGGTACACTGCAGCGTCCCCCCTAGAGGCTCTTGGGTACCCTGCAGCGTCCCCCCTAGAGGCTCTTGGGTACACTGCAGCGTCCACCCAGAGGCTCTTGGGTACACTGCAGCGTCCACCCAGAGGCTCTTGGGTACACTGCAGCGTCCACCCAGAGGCTCTTGGGTACACTGCAGCGTCCCCCCTAGAGGCTCTTGGGTACACTGCAGCGTCCCCCCTAGAGGCTCTTGGGTACACTGCAGCGTCCCCCCTAGAGGCTCTTGGGTACACTGCAGCGTCCACCCAGAGGCTCTTGGGTACACTGCAGCGTCCACCCAGAGGCTCTTGGGTACACTGCAGCGTCCACCCAGAGGCTCTTGGGTACACTGCAGCGTCCTTGGGTACACTTGGGTACACTGGACACTACAGTGAAAATTATTAACTTTAACTTCTTGACGCTACCCATCCCAGGTTAGCGGGATAATTTATCAACAACCGCTGAATTGCAGAGCACACATTCAAATAATATTTCTAAAAATATTTATATTCATGAAATCACAAGTGCAATAGCAAAACACAGCTTAGTTTTTTGTTAATCCACCTGTCGTGTCAGATTTTGAAAATATGCTTTACAGTGAAAGCAATCCAAGCGTTTGTAAGTTTATCTATCACTAGACAAAACATTATGAACACCTAGCATCAAAGTAGCTTGGTCCCGAAAATCAGAAAAGCAATAAAATGAATCGCTTACCTTTGATCTTCGGATGTTTTCACTCACGAGACTCCCAGTTACACAACAAAAGATTATTTTTATATCCAAAATGCCTGTTTGTTTGGCACGTTATGTTCAGAAATCCACAGGCTCGAGCGGTCACGACATCGCGGACACGACATTGCGGACACGACATTGCGGACAAATTCCAAATAGTATCCGTAATGTCCACAGAAACATGTCAAATGTTTTTTTATAATCAATCCTCAGGTTGTTTTTAAAATATATAATCGATAATATATCAACCGACAGTCTCTTTTTCAGTAGGAGAGGGAGAGTCAATGGCTGCCCCACTGTGTTGCGCAAGCAAAACTCATGCGAACACTCAGCTATCCACTGACGCAATGTTATCTTTCTCGCTAATTTTTCAAAATAAAAGCCTGAAACTATGTCTGAAGACTGACACCTTGAGGAAGCGATAGGAAAAGGAATCTGGTTGATATCCCTTTAAATGGAGCGAAGGCATGCTATGGAACAACATGGAGCTTTCAAAATAGAAGCCACTTCTATTTTACAACAATATTTTGACAGTTTTTGAAATTTTAGTGTTTTCTATCCAAATCTGTCAATTCTATGCATATTCCAGCATCTGGTCCTGAGAAATAGGCCGTTTACTTTGGGAACGTTATTTTTCCAAACATAAAAATAGCGCCCCGTGGCTAAAAGGTTAAAGCAAGGCCCCTGAACTCATGTATTTTCTGCACTATGCAATATGATATGGGCAGCGACCATGTTACCGTTTTACAACATACTGAGGTGCGCTGGTTATCAAGGGGCAAAGTATTGACACTTTAAAAAAAATCCAGATTAGAGCTTAAAGTTTTTTCTTTACTGACCATTTTCACTTCTCTTACCGCTTGGATGATGACGAGTTTCTCACACGACTGGCCTATCTGGGTGACGTTTTTTCTAGCCTGAATAATCTGAATCTAGGATTACAGGGACTATATTGAACTATATTCAATGTGCGGGACAAAATTGAGGCTATGATTAAGAAGTTGGAGCTCTGCATTAACAAGGACAACACACCAGTCTTTTTGTGTGTGCAAATGAACTCAAGCTTACCGACAACTGTGATTATAGCGTGGATTTGTTTCCCCTTTCATGCCCTGCCTCCAGTCCACTTACCGATATCTGAACAAGAGAGCCTCATCCAAATTGCAACAAGCGGTTCTGTGTAAATTGAATAGAATCAGAAGCGACTGCCAGATTTCTGGATTGGGCTACACTCAAGAGTTTTTTTGCCATGGCAAATCGCGCCGTTATGATGCCCTTTGCAACCCTGTACCTATGGAAGAGTGGTTTTACGGCCCTCACTAGCGTGAAAACTAAATACAGGTACAGACTGTGTGTGGAACATAATTTAAGACTGAGATTCTCTCCAATACAACCCAACATTGCAGAGTTATGTGCATCCTTTCAAACACACCCTTCTCATTAACCTGTATTCACCCCCCTTGGCATTTTACCTGTTTTGTTGCCTTACACCCTGGAATTAAAATATATTGTTTTATGGGGGGGGGGGGGGGGGGGGATTTGTTTTATACATGTCTACCACTTTGAAGATGCAAAATATTTTTTATTGTGAAATGAGACACAAAAACAGAACTTGAGTGTGCATAACTATTCACCCTCCCAAAGTTAATACTATGTTGAGCCACCTTTTGCAGCAATTAAGTGCAAGTCTCTTTGGGTATGTCTCTAAGTTTGGCACATCTAGACCCTGGGATTTTTGACCATTCTTCAAGGCAAAACTGCTCCAGCTCCTTCATGTTGGATGGGTTCTGATGGTTTACAGCAATCTTTAAGTCATACCACAGATTCTCAATTGGATTGAGGTCTGGGCTTTGACTAGGTCATTCCAAGACATTTAAATGTTTCCCTTTAAACCACTCGAGCATTGCTTTCGCAGTATGCTTAGGGTCATTGTCCTGCTGGAAGGTGAACCTCTGTCCCGTTCAAAAACCTCTGGAAGACTGAAACAGGTTTCCCTCAAAAATATCCTTGTATTTAGCTGCAGCCATCATTCCTTCAATTCTGACCACTTTCCCAGTCCCTGCCGATGGAAAAACATCCCCACAGCATGATGCTGGCGCCCATGCTTCACTGTGGGGATGGTATTCTTGGGGTGATGAGAGGTGTTGGGTTTGCGCCAGACATTGCATTTTC
This sequence comes from Oncorhynchus masou masou, assembly GCF_036934945.1. Taxonomy (NCBI): domain Eukaryota; kingdom Metazoa; phylum Chordata; class Actinopteri; order Salmoniformes; family Salmonidae; genus Oncorhynchus; species Oncorhynchus masou. The sequence goes on from NC_088243.1 coordinate 170,705, forward strand.
CTTGATTGCAAAAAAGCTCAAATTTAGTCTCATCTGACCAGAGTACCTTCTTCCATATGTTTGGGGAGTCTCCCACATGCCTTTTAACGATCACCAAACATATTTGCTTATTTTCTTCTGGCCGCTCTGTGGAGTGTACGGCTTAAAGTGGTCCGATGGACAGATACTCCAATCTCCACTGTGGAGCTTTGCAGCTCCTTCAGGGTTATCTTTGGTCTCTTTTGTTTCCTCTCTGATTAATGCCCTCCTTGCCTGGTCCGTGAGTTTTGGTTGGTGGCCCTCTCTTGGCAGGTTTTTTGTGGTGCCATATTGTTTCCATTTTTTAAAATACTGGATTTAATGGTGCTCTGTGGGATGTTCAACATTTTTGGATATTTTTTTCATAACCCAACCCAGATCTGTTCTTCTCCACAACTTTGTCCCTGAACTGTTTGGAGAGCTCCTTGGTCTTCATAGTGCTGCTTGCTTGGTGGTGCCCCTTGCTTGGTGGTGTTGCAGACTCTCGGGCCTTTCAGAACGTGTGTGTGTGTGTGTATATATATACAGTGGGGAGAACAGGTATTTGATACACTGCCGATTTTGCAGGTTTTCTTACTTACAAAGCATATGGAGGTCTGTAATTGTTTTTATCATAGGTACACTTCAACTGTGAGAGACTGAATCGAAAACAAAAATCCCGAAAATCACATTGTATGATTTTTAAGTAATTAATTTGCATTTTATTGCATGACATAAGTATTTGATCACCTACCAACCAGTAAGATTTCCGGCTCTCACAGACCTGAAGCCCTCCTGTTCCCCACTCATTACCTGTATTAGCTGCACCTGTTTGAACTCGTTACCTGTATAAAAGTCACCTGTCCACACACTCAATCAAACAGACTCCAACCTCTCCACAATAGCCAAGACCAGAGGGCTTTCTTTCTTAGCGGGAGTTCTTAGAAGTGTCTGGATTACTGTCCCGCTCCTTGAAAGCAGCAGTTTTAGCTCAATGCGGATGTTGCCTGTAATCCATGGCTTCTTGTTGGGATATGTACGTACGGTCACTGTTGGGACGATGTCGTTGATGCACTTATTGATGAAGCCGATGACTGAGGTGGTATACTCCTCAATGCCATTGGATGAATCTCTAAACGTATTCCAGTCTGTGCTAGCAAAAGAGTCTTGCAGCTTAGCATCTGCTTGGGTGTTGTTGAAATTGTCAAATCCACGTTTTTGAAGGGGTGATATTAATAATAAATATTATCATAATGGTGAGTGCTCAGGTCTAACAGCAGTGTCGTGGAGATGAGTTGTCTGTCTGTATCCGTCTACACCAGTTCAGTTCAAAGTTTCTCACCAGAGTGTTTCTGCCTTATTTTAGCCCTTTGAAGTTAGTGACTGTAATTAAGAGAACGATGCTACTGGATCAAAAGCACAGGATCTTTCTCGCTCTCGAGGATGTGGCAGAGGCCCCGAGGGGGGTGGCTGCGTGGCAGAGGCCCCGAGGGGGGTGGCTGCGTGGCAGAGGCCCCGAGGGGGGTGGCTGCGTGGCAGAGGCCCCGAGGGGGGTGGCTGCGTGGCAGAGGCCCCGAGGGGGGTGGCTGCGTGGCAGAGGCCCCGAGGGGGGTGGCTGCGTGGCAGAGGCCATACAGTGCATTCGGAAATTATTCAGACCCCTTGACTGTTTTTACATTTTATGTTACAGCTTTATTCTAAAATCTATTAAGTTTAAACATTTCCTCATCAATCTACACACACTACCCCATAGTGACAAAGCAAAAACAGAAATACCTTATTTACATAAGTATTCAGACCCTTTGCTATGAGACTAGAAATTAAGCTCAGGTTCATCCTGTTTCCATTGATCATCCTTGAGATATTTTTACAACTTGATTGGAGTACACCTGTGGTATATTCAATTGATTGGACATGATTTGGAAAGGCACACCCCTGTCTATATAAGGTCCCACAGTTGTCAAGTGCATGTCAGAGCAAAAACCAAGTCCATGAGGTCGAAGGAATTGTATGTAGAGCTCAAAGACATGATTGTGTCGAGGCACAGAGAGAGAAGGGCCTTGGTCAGGGAGGTGACCAAGATCCCGATGATCTGTGGGTGAAAGACTGGGTCCGGATCTGCAGGAGAGCACACAAATCTTTCATTAGGTGGGACATAAACTCAGTACCTTGGTCTGTCAGAATCTCGTTCGGGATGCCCACCCGGCTAAAGAGGTGGAACAACTCCTGTTCGCTTGGATACCGCCGCTCATAGGGGAATGCCCTCGGGATACCGGGTGGCATAATCTACTAATACCAGGATGTACTAGTGTCCTCGTGCTGTTTTTACCAGGGGTCCCACTATGTGCATGGCGATGCGTTCAATGGGCACCCTGATGATTTTTAAAATATTTATTTGATCTTTATTTGACGAGGCAAGTCAGTTAAGAACTGCTAGTCACTCACCCCCGGAAGTCCATCCACCGCTATCACTTGGGCTCCGGCGGCTTTCAAGTTCGAATCCTCCAACTGGGCAGTCCCAAATTGTCCCCACAGTTGGCTCCCAGCGGGTATTTTGACTGTCCCCTTGAAATCGAGGAGGGGGAGGCTCAGCTCCTCCTCCAGTGGTTCCCCATGGTGTTCGTGTTCTGGCGCCGCCTCCAACTCCGTAGATATAGGTTGGTCAACCACCTACTTCTGGGCTGCACAGGCGACGGTTCATCCTCACTCTCATCTTCGGCCGGCTCGTACCTTTTTTCCTCAGCTTGTCTCTGCTACAAGCTTGGCAGAGCTTGGGGAGAAACTCCCAAATACAGGTGTGCCAAGCTTGTAGCATACCCAAGAAGACTCAATGCTGTAATCGCTGCCAAAAGATGCTTCATCAAGTACTGAGTAAAGGGTCTGAATACTTAAAAAAAAAAAATATATATATATATATAAAAATTTGCACACAAATAACATTGCTTTTGCTTTGTCATTATGGAGTATTGTGTGTAGATTGATGAGGGGGGGAACATAATTTAATCATTTTTAGAATAAGGTTGTAACGTAACAAAATGTGGAAAGAGTCAAGGGGTCTGAATACTTTCCGAAAGGCACTGTATTTCACCAAAATGGAAGCACTATACAGCCCTGCTGATCCTTAACCCCTTGAACTCTATCCTTGGTCTCTGTAGTTTCCACCCTAGCCTCTGACCCCTTGTGTCACCCTGACCTGTGTCCCCTGGTAATTGTATTTCCCACCTTGACCCTTGTCTCACTCTGCCCCGTGTACCCTGGTAATTGTAGTTCCCACCTTGACCCTTGTCTCACTCTGCCCCGTGTCCCCTGGTAATTGTAGTTCCCACCTTGACCCTTGTCTCACTCTGCCCCGTGTCCCCTGGTAATTGTAGTTCCCACCTTGACCCTTGTCTCACTCTGCCCCGTGTCCCCTGGTAATTGTAGTTCCCACCTTGACCCTTGTCTCACTCTGCCCCGTGTCCCCTGGTAATTGTAGTTCCCACCTTGACCCTTGTCTCACTCTGCCCCGTGTCCCCTGGTAATTGTAGTTCCCACCTTGACCCTTGTCTCACTCTGTCCCGTGTACCCTGGTAATTGTAGTTCCCACCTTGACCCTTGTCTCACTCTGCCCCGTGTCCCCTGGTAATTGCAGTTCCCACTCTACCCTGCTGTGTGTAGTTAAGCTAGCCCAGGTTTATGTAACACCTCTCTTCCTTTACGTAACCAGCCCAGCGCTGAGCATGCCGGAAAATTGGATTACCGCGGTAACGACGTTTCTCATTCTTTCATGTGTCTCCTCTCCAGAGCTACTACAGAGTTACCATGATGCACCTTGACTTAGTGTTCTCTCTCTCTCTCTGTGACGTCACTGGGCCGTGGGTTACTATGTAGGCGTGATTTGTGGGTTTGATGCTGATACCGTGTTTGTGTAAATGGGTTCTAAGATACGCTGTAATATGTTGGTTTGCTGGTTTTTATTTTGCAGTGCAAGACTGCAGTGTCCTGAGTCAGACACACGGACAGAATACTGTAGACGGTGCTAGCAACTAGCCAGCGAGTTCTGCAGAGTTGTTAAATGTTCTCTCTCTTCCTCTCCCTCCTCTCTCTTTCCCGCTCTTCCCTAGGATCCTTCTGTAGGGTTTAATCAGTTTTACATTCCTGGGAGATTATTGAAATAGTACTGGGCTGGGTACAGGACATCTGCAGCAGTGCTATAGCTACTCTCTGCTCTGCTCCCTCTCTCCCTTCCTCCCTCTTTCTCAGTCCTCTTTTCTTTCATTCCCTCTGATCAGTGAAGTAGTGAAAGTTCGTGTCTGTTTGTCAGTCAGTAAGGATGGTATGGTGTGAGAGCATGATCCAGTACTCTGTCTCGCTCTCTGTGTGTCGTGCCCTCTCTCGCTCTCTCCACCCCCCCCCTTCTCTGTCCTGGTGGGAGCCCCAGTCTTAAAGGCCCCTCAGTAATGGGCTTATTAAGAGGAGAGTCCTCCTCTCTGGGGCTGTGACAGCTCCTGCAGGGCTTGATTTGTGTACTGTACCAGGCTGTGCTGTACACCACTGTACCAGGCGGTGCTGCGCCGTACACCACTGTACCAGGCGGTGCTGCGCCGTACACCACTGTACCAGGCGGTGCTGCGCCGTACACCACTGTACCAGGCGGTGCTGCGCCGTACACCACTGTACCAGGCGGTGCTGCGCCGTACACCACTGTACCAGGCGGTGCTGCGCCGTACACCACTGTACCAGGCGGTGCTGCGCCGTACACCACTGTACCAGGCGGTGCTGCGCCGTACACCACTGTACCAGGCGGTGCTGCGCCGTACACCACTGTACCAGGCGGTGCTGCGCTGTACTCGGCTGTGCTGTACTAGGCTGCAGAGAGAGTCAGCGGGAGGAGGAGCGAGTGAGTGAGAGGGAAAGTATGCAAGCTGTTACTAGTCAATAACGTGGCCTAGTGGTTGGATTAGACAGCTGGTAACATTACAAGATGTCCAGGGTTCAGAGGTCATGGGTTTGTTGTGGCAGAGAAGCTGTGTTTACTTTTCCTCCCCTCTTCATGGCTTTTTCTGCAGTGACAGGCGCCTGCCTAAGCTCTGCAGTGAGCTGAGACATGATATGACCTAAATAAACAAGTGTGGAGAGGGAGCACGGGGGAGCGGGCGGAAAGTAGCGAGGGAGAGGGAAGCGAGGGACCGAGCGGGAGAGAGGACAGGGCGATCCCAATGCTCTAACCACTAGGCTACCTGCCAAAATTGAGCTCGGGTGCATCCTGTTTCCACTAATCATCCTTGAGATGTTTCTACAACTTGATTGGAGTCCACCTGTGGTAAATTAAATTGATTGGACATGATTTGGAAAGGCATGCACCTGTCTGTATAAGGTCCCACAGTTGGCAGTGCATGTCAGACCATTATGTTTTTCAAATTTGCTAAAATGTCTAAACATATTTTGCTTAGTCATTATGGGGTGTTGTGTGTAGATTTGATGAGGATACGATTTAATCAAATGTTTAAAAGGCTGTAATGTAGCAAAATGTGGCAAAAGTCTGAACTTTCCAAAAGCTCTGTACATACATTCATTTATTCACATACAACAACAAACAAAAACAGCAAAAAAACCCTGAACATACAGTTTCCTAAACACAAGACGAGCCACGACTTAAACCCAGGCTGATGACAAATAGCCATTGCCCTCTAGTGCAGAACCTGACATGATCTGCTTTCAGAAGCCCTGTTAAGAGGGTCTGTTAGTGATCACGTTTGCCGCGATTTCAGCCAAATCAAATCAAATTTATTTATATAGCCCTTCGTACATCAGCTGATATCTCAAAGTGCTCTACCCAGCCTAAAACCCCAAACAGCAAGCAATGCAGGTGTAGAAGCACGGTGGTTAGGAAAAACTCCCAAGAAAGGCCAGAACCTAGGAAGAAACCTAGAGAGGAACCAGGCTATGTGGGGTGGCCAGTCCTCTTCTGGCTGTGCCGGGTAGAGAGGAACCAGGCTATGAGGGGTGGCCAGTCCTCTTCTGGCTGTGCCGGGTAGAGAGGAACCAGGCTATGAGGGGTGGGCAGTCCTCTTCTGGCTGTACCAGGTAGAGAGGAACCAGGCTATGAGGGGTGGCCAGTCCTCTTCTGGCTGTGCTGTGTAGAGAGGAACCAGGCTATGAGTGGTGGCCAGTCCTCTTCTGGCTGTGCCGGGTAGAGAGGAACCAGGCTATGAGGGGTGGCCAGTCCTCTTCTGGCTGTGCCGGGTAGAGAGGAACCAGGCTATGAGGGGTGGCCAGTCCTCTTCTGGCTGTACTGGGTGGAGATTATAAACCTAGAGAGGAACCAGGCTATGAGGGGTGGCCAGTCCTCTTCTGGCTGTACCGGGTAGAGAGGAACCAGGCTATGAGGGGGTGGCCAGTCCTCTTCTGGCTGTGCCGGGTAGAGAGGAACCAGGCTATGAGGGGTGGCCAGTCCTCTTCTGGCTGTGCTGTGTAGAGAGGAACCAGGCTATGAGTGGTGGCCAGTCCTCTTCTGGCTGTGCTGTGTAGAGAGGAACCAGGCTATGAGTGGTGGCCAGTCCTCTTCTGGCTGTGCCGGGTAGAGAGGAACCAGGCTATGAGGGGTGGCCAGTCCTCTTCTGGCTGTGCCGGGTAGAGAGGAACCAGGCTATGAGGGGTGGCCAGTCCTCTTCTGGCTGTACTGGGTGGAGATTATAAACCTAGAGAGGAACCAGGCTATGAGGGGTGGCCAGTCCTCTTCTGGCTGTGCCGGGTAGAGAGGAACCAGGCTATGAGGGGTGGCCAGCCCTCTTCTGGCTGTACCGGGTAGAGAGGAACCAGGCTATGAGGGGTGGGCAGTCCTCTTCTGGCTGTACCGGGTAGAGAGGAACCAGGCTATGAGGGGTGGGCAGTCCTCTTCTGGCTGTACCAGGTAGAGAGGAACCAGGCTATGAGGGGTGGCCAGTCCTCTTCTGGCTGTACCGGGTAGAGAGGAACCAGGCTATGAGGGGTGGCCAGCCCTCTTCTGGCTGTACCGGGTAGAGAGGAACCAGGCTATGAGGGGTGGCCAGTCCTCTTCTGGCTGTACCAGGTAGAGAGGAACCAGGCTATGAGGGGTGGCCAGTCCTCTTCTGGCTGTACTGGGTAGAGAGGAACCAGGCTATGAGGGGTGGCCAGCCCTCTTCTGGCTGTACCGGGTAGAGAGGAACCAGGCTATGAGGGGTGGCCAGTCCTCTTCTGGCTGTGCTGGGTAGAGAGGAACCAGGCTATGAGGGGTGGCCAGTCCTCTTCTGGCTGTACCGGGTAGAGAGGAACCAGGCTATGAGGGGTGGCCAGTCCTCTTCTGGCTGTACCAGGTAGAGAGGAACCAGGCTATGAGGGGTGGCCAGTCCTAGAGATTATAACAGAACATATATAGATTGTAAAGCGGTTCCTCTGGTAACACTAGTCTACTAAATAAATATAATCTATTTTCTTGCAGCCTATATTAAATTCTGGCATCCCTCTCTATTTCTCTTAAATGTGCCACAAAGAGGAGTATGTATCTTGTATAGAACACACAACACAAGCCAAATGGCTAAATCATTACTGGTTTCGTTTGCACGGGAAACGTGGCCTGTTCCAGCGACTTCAAAGCCTCCCAGGGGTAAATATTTGTTCGTGTTTCATACGTTTTAGGGCGCCACGGCGATGATGACTACCGCGGAAACACTGGTTCTCTGCAACTTGACTGACTTCCTTCCCTACCGTAGAACACGCCCACAGGGTTGTTTGGTTAGAGCTGTTGGTGTAATTCTTCCTGTCTTTTATCTAGTGGCATCCTCTCATACACTGCTCTCTCGCTCTCTCTCTTCTCTCGCTCTTGTCTCTTCTCGTGCCCTTTTCTCCCTTCTCGTGCCCTTTTCTCCCTTCTCGTGCCCTTTCCCCCCCTCTCCCTTCTCGCTCCCCCTCTTTCCCCCCCTCTCCCTTCTCGCTCCCCCTCTTTCCCCCTCTCCCTTCTCGCTCCCTCTTTCCCCCTCTCCCTTCTCGCTCCCTCTTTCCCCCTCTCGCTCCCTCTTTTCCCCCTCTCCCTTCTCGCTCCCCCTCTTCCCCCTCTCCCTTCTCGCTCCCTCTTTCCCCCTCTCCCTTCTCGCTCCCCCTCTTTCCCCCCTTCTCGCTCCCCCCTCTTTCCCCCTCTCCCCTTTCCCCCTGTCCCTTCTCGCTCCCCTCTTCCCCTCCCCCTTTTCCCCCCTCTCCCTTCTCGCTCCCCCTTTCCCCCCCATCCCCTTCTCGCTCTCCCTTTTCCCCCTCTCCCTTCTCGCTCTCCCTTTTCCCCCTCTCCCTTCTCGCTCCCCTTTTCCCCCATCCCCTTCTCGCTCCCCCTCTTCCCCCTCTCCCTTCTCGCTCCCCCTTTCCCCCCATCCCCTTCTCGCTCCCCTTTCCCCCCATCCCCTTCTCGCTCCCCCTTTTCCCCCATTCCCTTCTCGCTCCCCCTTTTCCCCCTCTCCCTTCTCGTGCCCTTTTCCCCCTCTCCCTTCTCGCTCTCCCTTTTCCCCCTCTCCCTTCTCGTGCCCTTTTCCCCCTCTCCCTTCTCGCTCCCCCTTTTCCCCCCCCTCTCCCTTCTCGCTCCCCCTTTTCCCCCTCTCCCTTCTCGTGCCCTTTTCCCCCCCTCTCCCTTCTCGCTCTCCCTTTTCCCCCTCTCCCTTCTCGTGCCCTTTTCCCCCTCTCCCTTCTCGCTCCCCCTTTTCCCCCTCTCCCTTCTCGCTCCCCTTTTCCCCCTGTCCCTTCTCGCTCCCCCTTTAACCCCCTCTCCCTTCTCATGCCCTTTTCCCCCTCTCCCTTCTCGCTCCCCCTTTCCCCCATCCATCTTTCTCAGGAGGTCCAGGATGAATAAGCTACGGCAGAGTTTCCGGCGAAAGAAAGACGTGTACGTTCCCGAGTCCAGCCGACCGCACCAGTGGCAGACGGACGAGGAGTCGGTCCGCAGGGGGAAGTGTAGCTTCGCAGTCAAGGTGACACACACACTCAAACACACACACACACACACACACACACACACACACACACACAGAGTAGCCGACCGCACCAGTGGCAGACGGACGAGGAGTCGGTCCGCAGGGGGAATTGTAGCTTCGCAGTCAAGGTGACGCACACACTCTCAAACACACACACACACACACAGAGTAGCCGACCGCACCAGTGGCAGACGGACGAGGGGGCGGTCCGCAGGGGAAAGTGTAGCTTCGCAGTCAAGGTGACTCACACACACAGACACACACACACACACACACGGACCAGACACATCCAACACACACACACACACACACACACACACACACACACACACACACACAGAGACACGGACCAGACACATCCAACACACACACACACAACACCCACACACAGAGTAGCAGTCAGCAGCGCCTCTGCTCTAACACTCTGTAGCGAACACCCGCACACCTCCCTGAGAAAGACCTGTCAGCACTCGGGTCTGTCATTAATCAGACATTGGAACCATGCCTGGTCTGCTGTTGTCTGGCTAACGGCTATGCCCCACACCCCGTTCATGCCAATACCACCGCAACAACTATAGTATCAGTTCTGTGTCTGAGAAGTAGTATGGAGCTGCGGCTTGGAGTATTGTTTCTTCGTCCTATGTTATGTTTTCTCAGTGAATCTGGTTGTTTTTGTTGTCCTGTTCAGAGAAATGAGTCATTGGAGTTGTTTAGGTTTACGTCCTAGCCTACATCCTGATATTAACAGGTTCTGACCACTAGATGGTGCTGTTCCGGGTGTTAATAGGATACTTCACACAAATTGCATTGGTTTCATTACCCTGTCAGCAGTCAATGGACAAGGTATGACAGCAATCCATGCATTGGTTGTATTGTCCACTGTTTCAATTGTTAACTTTTTTTTATTATTTGTGGCACAAATCCAATGCATGTCATTGGTATCTTATATTAGCATTTTCACAATTCATGTCCAAATCAGCCTGAAGTATCTAACAATAGATCATATAACTCAAAGGTGTGTGTGTGTGTGTGTGTGTGTGTGTGTGTGTGTGTGTGTGTAACAGGACTGGAGTTGACTGTAGTGTGTGTGTGTTTAACAGGACGGTAGTTGACTGTAGTGTGTGTGTGTTTAACAGGACGGTAGTTGACTGTGTGTGTGTGTTTAACAGGATGGTAGTTGTGTGTGTGTGTGTGTGTGTGTGTGTGTGTGTGTAACAGGACGGTTAGCTTTCTGAAAACAGAACAATTGGAATTGAAATGGACCACTCCCTGGTAACGTGGGACCAGCCCTTCCTCTTTACTCCTACATAGTACAGGGAGGTAGAACACCTCCTCAACTGACTGGACCAACCCTTCCTCTTTACTCCTACATAGTACAGGGAGGTAGAACACCTCCTCAACTGACTGGACCAACCCTTCCTCTTTACTCCTACATAGTACAGGGAGGTAGAACACCTCCTCAACTGACTGGACCAACCCTTCCTCTTTACTCCTACATAGTACAGGGAGGTAGAACACCTCCTCAACTGACTGGACCAACCCTTCCTCTTTACTCCTACATAGTACAGGGAGGTAGAACACCTCCTCAACTGACTGGACCAACCCTTCCTCTTTACTCCTACATAGTACAGGGAGGTAGAACACCTCCTCAACTGACTGGACCAACCCTTCCTCTTTACTCCTACATAGTACAGGGAGGTAGAACACCTCCTCAACTGACTGGACCAACCCTTCCTCTTTACTCCTACATAGTACAGGGAGGTAGAACACCTCCTCAACTGACTGGACCAACCCTTCCTCTTTACTCCTACATAGTACAGGGAGGTAGAACACCTCCTCAACTGACTGGACCAACCCTTCCTCTTTACTCCTACATAGTACAGGGAGGTAGAACACCTCCTCAACTGACTGGACCAACCCTTCCTCTTTACTCCTACATAGTACAGGGAGGTAGAACACCTCCTCAACTGACTGGACCAACCCTTCCTCTTTACTCCTACATAGTACAGGGAGGTAGAACACCTCCTCAACTGACTGGACCAACCCTTCCTCTTTACTCCTACATAGTACAGGGAGGTAGAACACCTCCTCAACTGACTGGACCAACCCTTCCTCTTTACTCCTACATAGTACAGGGAGGTAGAACACCTCCTCAACTGACTGGACCAACCCTTCCTCTTTACTCCTACATAGTACAGGGAGGTAGAACACCTCCTCAACTGACTGGACCAACCCTTCCTCTTTACTCCTACATAGTACAGGGAGGTAGAACACCTCAACTGACAGACCAAAACGGGGTTTGGTAGTAGGTGCCAGGTGCACCGGTTTGTGTCAGGAACTGCAACGCTGCTGGGTTTTTCCACACTCAACAGTTTCCTGTGTGTATCCAGAATGGTCCACCACCCAAAGGACATCCAGACAACTTGACACAACTGGGAAGCATTGGAGACAACATGGGCCAGCATCCCTGTGGAACGCTTTAGACACCTTGTAGAGTCAACATGGGCCAGCATCCCTGTGGAACACTTTAGACACCTTGTAGAGTCAACATGGGCCAGCATCCCTGTGGAACGCTTTAGACACCTTGTAGAGTCAACATGGGCCAGAATCCCTGTGGAACGCTTTAGACACCTTGTAGAGTCAACATGGACCAGCATCCCTGTGGAACGCTTTAGACACCTTGTAGAGTCCACATGGACCAGCATCCCTGTGGAACGCTTTAGACACCTTGTAGAGTCAACATGGGCCAGCATCCCTGTGGAACGCTTTAGACACCTTGTAGAGTCAACATGGACCAGCATCCCTGTGGAACGCTTTAGACACCTTGTAGAGTCAACATGGGCCAGCATCCCTGTGGAACGCTTTAGACACCTTGTAGAGACAACATGGGCCAGCATCCCTGTGGAACGCTTTAGACACCTTGTAGAGTCAACATGGACCAGCATCCCTGTGGAACGCTTTAGACACCTTGTAGAGTCAACATGGACCAGCATCCCTGTGGAACGCTTTAGACACCTTGTAGAGTCAACATGGGCCAGCATCCCTGTGGAACGCTTTAGACACCTTGTAGAGTCAACATGGGCCAGCATCCCTGTGGAACGCTTTAGACACCTTGTAGAGTCAACATGGGCCAGCATCCCTGTGGAACGCTTTAGACACCTTGTAGAGTCAACATGGGCCAGCATCCCTGTGGAACGCTTTAGACACCTTGTAGGGTCAACATGGGCCAGCATCCCTGTGGAACGCTTTAGACACCTTGTAGGGTCAACATGGGCCAGCATCCCTGTGGAACGCTTTAGACACCTTGTAGAGTCAACATGGGCCAGCATCCCTGTGGAACGCTTTAGACACCTTGTAGAGTCAACATGGGCCAGCATCCCTGTGGAACGCTTTAGACACCTTGTAGAGTCAACATGGGCCAGCATCCCTGTGGAACGCTTTAGACACCTTGTAGAGTCCGTACCCAGACGAATTGAGGCTTTTCTGAGGGCAAAACAGGGGGGGGGGGGTGCAATTCAGTTGCCGAGTTGTGAGTCATAGCCTAGTGGGACAGACTGACAGGGTGGGGGGTGTAGGGGGCTGGTGGTTGGGCGGGGGTCACAGCCTGTGTGAGAGAGAGTTCACTAAGGGTTGGAAAGGGTAAGGACTTCCTGTGTGGAGCCGGTCGTCACTAGTTACCATAGCCACAAAATCTTAAACCCCCGCCTATTTCTACAATTTATCTTCTTAAAATCAGATGTTATCTTGACTTTAACCACACTGGTAACCTTCTGCTTAACCCTGACTTTAACCACACTGGTAACCTTCTGCCTAACCCTGACCTTAACTACACTGGTAACCTCTTGCCTAACCCTGACCACACTGGTAACCTTCTGCCTAACCCTGACCTTAACTACACTGGTAACCTTCTGCCTAACCCTGACTTTAACCACACTGGTAACCTTCTGCCTAACCCTGACTTTAACCACACTGGTAACCTTCTGCCTAACCCTGACTTTAACTACACTGGTAACCTCTTGCCTAACCCTGACCACACTGGTAACCTTCTGCCTAACCCTGACCTTAACCACACTGGTAACCTTCTGCCTAACCCTGACTTTAACCACACTGGTAACCTTCTGCCTAACCCTGACTTTAACCACACTGGTAACCTTCTGCCTAACCCTGACTTTAACCACACTGGTAACCTTCTGCCTAACCCTGACTTTAACTACACTGGTAACCTTCTGCCTAACCCTGACCTTAACTACACTGGTAACCTCTTGCCTAACCCTGACCACACTGGTAACCTTCTGCCTAACCCTGACCTTAACTACACTGGTAACCTCTTGCCTAACCCTGACCACACTGGTAACCTTCTGCCTAACCCTGACCTTAACTACACTGGTAACCTCTTGCCTAACCCTGACCTTAACTACACTGGTAACCTCTTGCCTAACCCTGACCACACTGGTAACCTTCTGCCTAACCCTGACCTTAACTACACTGGTAACCTTCTGCCTAACCCTGACCTTAACTACACTGGTAACCTTCTGCCTAACCCTGACCACACTGGTAACCTTCTGCCTAACCCTGACCTTAACTACACTGGTAACCTCTTGCCTAACCCTGACCTTAACTACACTGGTAACCTCTTGCCTAACCCTAACCACACTGGTAACCTTCTGCCTAACCCTGACCTTAACTACACTGGTAACCTCTTGCCTAACCCTGACCTTAACCACACTGGTAACCTTCTGCCTAACCCTGACCTTAACCACACTGGTAACCTCTTGCCTAACCCTGACCACACTGGTAACCTTCTGCCTAACCCTGACCTTAACCACACTGGTAACCTTCTGCCTAACCCTGACCTTAACCACACTGGTAACCTTCTGCCTAACCCTGACCTTAACTACACTGGTAACCTTCTGCCTAACCCTGACCTTAACCACACTGGTAACCTTCTGCCTAACCCTGACCTTAACCACACTGGTAACCTTCTGCCTAACCCTGACCTTAACCACACTGGTAACCTTCTGCCTAACCCTGACCTTAACCACACTGGTAACCTCTTGCCTAACCCTGACCTTAACCACACTGGTAACCTTCTGCCTAACCCTGACCTTAACCACACTGGTAACCTTCTGCCTAACCCTGACCTTAACCACACTGGTAACCTCTTGCCTAACCCTGACCTTAACCACACTGGTAACCTTCTCCCTAACCCTGACCTTAACCACACTGGTAACCTTCTGCCTAACCCTGACCACACTGGTAACCTTCTGCCTAACCCTGACCTTAACCACACTGGTAACCTTCTGCCTAACCCTGACTTTAACCACACTGGTAACCTTCTGCCTAACCCTGACCTTAACTACACTGGTAACCTTCTGCCTAACCCTGACCTTAACCACACTGGTAACCTTCTGCCTAACCCTGACCTTAACCACACTGGTAACCTTCTGCCTAACCCTGACCTTAACTACACTGGTAACCTTCTGCCTAACCCTGACCTTAACCACACTGGTAACCTTCTGCCTAACCCTGCCTTAACCACACTGGTAACCTTCTGCCTAACCCTGACCACACTGGTAACCTTCTGCCTAACCCTGACCTTAACCACACTGGTAACCTTCTGCCTAACCCTGACCTTAACCACACTGGTAACCTTCTGCCTAACCCTGACCTTAACTACACTGGTAACCTTCTGCCTAACCCTGACCTTAACCACACTGGTAACATTCTGCCTAACCCTGACCTTAACCACACTGGTAACATTCTGCCTAACCCTGACCTTAACCACACTGGTAACCTTCTGCCTAACCCTGACCTTAACCACACTGGTAACCTTCTGCCTAACCCTGACCACACTGGTAACCTTCTGCCTAACCCTGACCACACTGGTAACCTTCTGCCTAACCCTGACCACACTGGTAACCTTCTGCCTAACCCTGACCACACTGGTAACCTTCTGCCTAACCCTGACCACACTGGTAACCTTCTGCCTAACCCTGACCTTAACTACACTGGTAACCTTCTGCCTAACCCTGACCACACTGGTAACCTTCTGCCTAACCTTAACCACACTGGTAACCTTCTGCCTAACCCTGACCACACTGGTAACCTTCTGCCTAACCCTGACCACACTGGTAACCTTCTGCCTAACCCTGACCACACTGGTAACCTTCTGCCTAACCCTGACCACACTGGTAACCTTCTGCCTAACCCTGACCACACTGGTAACCTTCTGCCTAACCCTGACCACACTGGTAACCTTCTGCCTAACCCTGACCACACTGGTAACCTTCTGCCTAACCCTGACCACACTGGTAACCTTCTGCCTAACCCTGACCACACTGGTAACCTTCTGCCTAACCCTGACCACACTGGTAACCTTCTGCCTAACCCTGACCACACTGGTAACCTTCTGCCTAACCCTGACCTTAACTACACTGGTAACCTTCTGCCTAACCCTGACTTTAACCATACTGGTAACCTCTTGCCTAACCCTAACCTTAACCACACTGGTAACCTTCTGCCTAACCCTAACCTTAACCACACTGGTAACCTTCTGCCTAACCCTGACCTTAACCACACTGGTAACCTCTTGCCTAACCCTGACCACACTGGTAACCTTCTGCCTAACCCTGACCACACTGGTAACCTTCTGCCTTACCCTAACCTTAACCACACTGGTAACCTTCTGCCTAACCCTGACCTTAACCACACTGGTAACCTCTTGCCTAACCCTGACTTTAACCACACTGGTAACCTTCTGCCTAACCCTGACCTTAACCATACTGGTAACCTCTTGCCTAACCCTGACCACACTGGTAACCTTCTGCCTAACCCTGACCTTAACTACACTGGTAACCTTCTGCCTAACCCTGACTTTAACCACACTGGTGACCTTCTGCCTAACCCTGACCTTAACCATACTGGTAACCTCTTGCCTAACCCTGACCACACTGGTAACCTTCTGCCTAACCCTGACCTTAACTACACTGGTAACCTTCTGCCTAACCCTGACTTTAACCACACTGGTAACCTTCTGCCTAACCCTGACCTTAACCACACTGGTAACCTTCTGCCTAACCCTGACCTTAACCACACTGGTAACCTCTTGCCTAACCCTGACCACACTGGTAACCTTCTGCCTAACCCTGACCACACTGGTAACCTTCTGCCTAACCCTAACCTTAACCACACTGGTAACCTTCTGCCTAACCCTGACCTTAACCACACTGGTAACCTTCTGCTAAACCCTGACTTTAACCACACTGGTAACCTTCTGCCTAACCCTGACCTTAACTACACTGGTAACCTTCTGCCTAACCCTGACCTTAACTACACTGGTAACCTTCTGCCTAACCCTGACCACACTGGTAACCTTCTGCCTAACCCTGACCTTAACCACACTGGTAACCTTCTGCCTAACCCTGACCACACTGGTAACCTTCTGCCTAACCCTGACCACACTGGTAACCTTCTGCCTAACCCTGACCACACTGGTAACCTTCTGCCTAACCCTGACCTTAACCACACTGGTAACCTCTTGCCTAACCCTGACCTTAACTACACTGGTAACCTTCTGCCTAACCCTGACCTTAACTACACTGGTAACCTTCTGCCTAACCCTGACCTTAACTACACTGGTAACCTTCTGCCTAACCCTGACCTTAACTACACTGGTAACCTTCTGCCTAACCCTGACCACACTGGTAACCTTCTGCCTAACCCTGACCTTAACTACACTGGTAACCTCTTGCCTAACCCTGACCTTAACTACACTGGTAACCTCTTGCCTAACCCTGACCACACTGGTAACCTTCTGCCTAACCCTGACCTTAACTACACTGGTAACCTCTTGCCTAACCCTGACCTTAACCACACTGGTAACCTTCTGCCTAACCCTGACCTTAACCACACTGGTAACCTCTTGCCTAACCCTGACCACACTGGTAACCTTCTGCCTAACCCTGACCTTAACCACACTGGTAACCTTCTGCCTAACCCTGACCTTAACCACACTGGTAACCTTCTGCCTAACCCTGACCTTAACTACACTGGTAACCTTCTGCCTAACCCTGACCTTAACCACACTGGTAACCTTCTGCCTAACCCTGACCTTAACCACACTGGTAACCTTCTGCCTAACCCTGACCTTAACCACACTGGTAACCTTCTGCCTAACCCTGACCTTAACCACACTGGTAACCTCTTGCCTAACCCTGACCTTAACCACACTGGTAACCTTCTGCCTAACCCTGACCTTAACCACACTGGTAACCTTCTGCCTAACCCTGACCTTAACCACACTGGTAACCTCTTGCCTAACCCTGACCTTAACCACACTGGTAACCTTCTCCCTAACCCTGACCTTAACCACACTGGTAACCTTCTGCCTAACCCTGACCACACTGGTAACCTTCTGCCTAACCCTGACCTTAACCACACTGGTAACCTTCTGCCTAACCCTGACTTTAACCACACTGGTAACCTTCTGCCTAACCCTGACCTTAACTACACTGGTAACCTTCTGCCTAACCCTGACCTTAACCACACTGGTAACCTTCTGCCTAACCCTGACCTTAACCACACTGGTAACCTTCTGCCTAACCCTGACCTTAACTACACTGGTAACCTTCTGCCTAACCCTGACCTTAACCACACTGGTAACCTTCTGCCTAACCCTGCCTTAACCACACTGGTAACCTTCTGCCTAACCCTGACCACACTGGTAACCTTCTGCCTAACCCTGACCTTAACCACACTGGTAACCTTCTGCCTAACCCTGACCTTAACCACACTGGTAACCTTCTGCCTAACCCTGACCTTAACTACACTGGTAACCTTCTGCCTAACCCTGACCTTAACCACACTGGTAACATTCTGCCTAACCCTGACCTTAACCACACTGGTAACATTCTGCCTAACCCTGACCTTAACCACACTGGTAACCTTCTGCCTAACCCTGACCTTAACCACACTGGTAACCTTCTGCCTAACCCTGACCTTAACTACACTGGTAACCTCTTGCCTAACCCTGACCACACTGGTAACCTTCTGCCTAACCCTGACTTTAACCACACTGGTAACCTTCTGCCTAACCCTGACCTTAACCATACTGGTAACCTCTTGCCTAACCCTAACCTTAACCACACTGGTAACCTTCTGCCTAACCCTAACCTTAACCACACTGGTAACCTTCTGCCTAACCCTGACCTTAACCACACTGGTAACCTCTTGCCTAACCCTGACCTTAACCACACTGGTAACCTTCTGCCTAACCCTGACCACACTGGTAACCTTCTGCCTAACCCTGACCACACTGGTAACCTTCTGCCTAACCCTGACCACACTGGTAACCTTCTGCCTAACCCTGACCACACTGGTAACCTTCTGCCTAACCCTGACCACACTGGTAACCTTCTGCCTAACCCTGACCACACTGGTAACCTTCTGCCTAACCCTGACCACACTGGTAACCTTCTGCCTAACCCTGACCACACTGGTAACCTTCTGCCTAACCCTGACCTTAACCACACTGGTAACCTTCTGCCTAACCCTGACCACACTGGTAACCTCTTGCCTAACCCTGACCTTAACCACACTGGTAACCTTCTGCCTAACCCTGACCACACTGGTAACCTTCTGCCTAACCCTGACCACACTGGTAACCTTCTGCCTAACCCTGACCACACTGGTAACCTTCTGCCTAACCCTGACCACACTGGTAACCTTCTGCCTAACCCTGACCTTAACCACACTGGTAACCTTCTGCCTAACCCTGACCACACTGGTAACCTCTTGCCTAACCCTGACCACACTGGTAACCTTCTGCCTAACCCTGACCACACTGGTAACCTCTTGCCTAACCCTGACCACACTGGTAACCTTCTGCCTAACCCTGACCTTAACCACACTGGTAACCTTCTGCCTAACCCTGACCTTAACCACACTGGTAACCTTCTGCCTAACCCTGACCACACTGGTAACCTCTTGCCTAACCCTGACCACACTGGTAACCTTCTGCCTAACCCTGACCACACTGGTAACCTCTTGCCTAACCCTGACCACACTGGTAACCTTCTGCCTAACCCTGACCTTAACCACACTGGTAACCTTCTGCCTAACCCTGACCACACTGGTAACCTTCTGCCTAACCCTGACCACACTGGTAACCTTCTGCCTAACCCTGACCACACTGGTAACCTTCTGCCTAACCCTGACCACACTGGTAACCTTCTGCCTAACCCTGACCACACTGGTAACCTTCTGCCTAACCCTGACCACACTGGTAACCTTCTGCCTAACCCTGACCACACTGGTAACCTTCTGCCTAACCCTGACCTTAACTACACTGGTAACCTTCTGCCTAACCTTAACCACACTGGTAACCTTCTGCCTAACCCTGACCACACTGGTAACCTTCTGCCTAACCCTGACCACACTGGTAACCTTCTGCCTAACCCTGACCACACTGGTAACCTTCTGCCTAACCCTGACCACACTGGTAACCTTCTGCCTAACCCTGACCACACTGGTAACCTTCTGCCTAACCCTGACCACACTGGTAACCTTCTGCCTAACCCTGACCACACTGGTAACCTTCTGCCTAACCCTGACCACACTGGTAACCTTCTGCCTAACCCTGACCACACTGGTAACCTTCTGCCTAACCCTGACCACACTGGTAACCTTCTGCCTAACCCTGACCTTAACTACACTGGTAACCTTCTGCCTAACCCTGACTTTAACCACACTGGTAACCTTCTGCCTAACCCTGACCTTAACCATACTGGTAACCTCTTGCCTAACCCTAACCTTAACCACACTGGTAACCTTCTGCCTAACCCTAACCTTAACCACACTGGTAACCTTCTGCCTAACCCTGACCTTAACCACACTGGTAACCTCTTGCCTAACCCTGACCACACTGGTAACCTTCTGCCTAACCCTGACCACACTGGTAACCTTCTGCCTTACCCTAACCTTAACCACACTGGTAACCTTCTGCCTAACCCTGACCTTAACCACACTGGTAACCTCTTGCCTAACCCTGACTTTAACCACACTGGTAACCTTCTGCCTAACCCTGACCTTAACCATACTGGTAACCTCTTGCCTAACCCTGACCACACTGGTAACCTTCTGCCTAACCCTGACCTTAACTACACTGGTAACCTTCTGCCTAACCCTGACTTTAACCACACTGGTGACCTTCTGCCTAACCCTGACCTTAACCATACTGGTAACCTCTTGCCTAACCCTGACCACACTGGTAACCTTCTGCCTAACCCTGACCTTAACTACACTGGTAACCTTCTGCCTAACCCTGACTTTAACCACACTGGTAACCTTCTGCCTAACCCTGACCTTAACCACACTGGTAACCTTCTGCCTAACCCTGACCTTAACCACACTGGTAACCTCTTGCCTAACCCTGACCACACTGGTAACCTTCTGCCTAACCCTGACCACACTGGTAACCTTCTGCCTAACCCTAACCTTAACCACACTGGTAACCTTCTGCCTAACCCTGACCTTAACCACACTGGTAACCTTCTGCTAAACCCTGACTTTAACCACACTGGTAACCTTCTGCCTAACCCTGACCTTAACTACACTGGTAACCTTCTGCCTAACCCTGACCTTAACTACACTGGTAACCTTCTGCCTAACCCTGACCACACTGGTAACCTTCTGCCTAACCCTGACCACACTGGTAACCTTCTGCCTAACCCTGACCTTAACCACACTGGTAACCTCTTGCCTAACCCTGACCTTAACTACACTGGTAACCTTCTGCCTAACCCTGACCTTAACTACACTGGTAACCTTCTGCCTAACCCTGACCTTAACTACACTGGTAACCTTCTGCCTAACCCTGACCACACTGGTAACCTTCTGCCTAACCCTGACCTTAACCACACTGGTAACCTTCTGCCTAACCCTGACCACACTGGTAACCTTCTGCCTAACCCTGACCACACTGGTAACCTTCTGCCTAACCCTGACCTTAACCACACTGGTAACCTTCTGCCTAACCCTGACCTTAACTACACTGGTAACCTTCTGCCTAACCCTGACCTTAACCACACTGGTAACATTCTGCCTAACCCTGACCTTAACCACACTGGTAACATTCTGCCTAACCCTGACCACACTGGTAACCTTCTGCCTAACCCTGACCACACTGGTAACCTTCTGCCTAACCCTGACCACACTGGTAACCTTCTGCCTAACCCTGACCTTAACCACACTGGTAACCTCTTGCCTAACCCTGACCTTAACTACACTGGTAACCTTCTGCCTAACCCTGACCTTAACTACACTGGTAACCTCTTGCCTAACCCTGACCTTAACCACACTGGTAACCTTCTGCCTAACCCTGACCTTAACCACACTGGTAACCTCTTGCCTAACCCTGACCACACTGGTAACCTTCTGCCTAACCCTGACCTTAACCACACTGGTAACCTTCTGCCTAACCCTGACCTTAACCACACTGGTAACCTTCTGCCTAACCCTGACCTTAACTACACTGGTAACCTTCTGCCTAACCCTGACCTTAACCACACTGGTAACCTTCTGCCTAACCCTGACCTTAACCACACTGGTAACCTTCTGCCTAACCCTGACCTTAACCACACTGGTAACCTTCTGCCTAACCCTGACCTTAACCACACTGGTAACCTCTTGCCTAACCCTGACCTTAACCACACTGGTAACCTTCTGCCTAACCCTGACCTTAACCACACTGGTAACCTTCTGCCTAACCCTGACCTTAACCACACTGGTAACCTCTTGCCTAACCCTGACCTTAACCACACTGGTAACCTTCTCCCTAACCCTGACCTTAACCACACTGGTAACCTTCTGCCTAACCCTGACCACACTGGTAACCTTCTGCCTAACCCTGACCTTAACCACACTGGTAACCTTCTGCCTAACCCTGACTTTAACCACACTGGTAACCTTCTGCCTAACCCTGACCTTAACTACACTGGTAACCTTCTGCCTAACCCTGACCTTAACCACACTGGTAACCTTCTGCCTAACCCTGACCTTAACCACACTGGTAACCTTCTGCCTAACCCTGACCTTAACTACACTGGTAACCTTCTGCCTAACCCTGACCTTAACCACACTGGTAACCTTCTGCCTAACCCTGCCTTAACCACACTGGTAACCTTCTGCCTAACCCTGACCACACTGGTAACCTTCTGCCTAACCCTGACCTTAACCACACTGGTAACCTTCTGCCTAACCCTGACCTTAACCACACTGGTAACCTTCTGCCTAACCCTGACCTTAACCACACTGGTAACCTTCTGCCTAACCCTGACCTTAACTACACTGGTAACCTTCTGCCTAACCCTGACCTTAACCACACTGGTAACCTTCTGCCTAACCCTGCCTTAACCACACTGGTAACCTTCTGCCTAACCCTGACCACACTGGTAACCTTCTGCCTAACCCTGACCTTAACCACACTGGTAACCTTCTGCCTAACCCTGACCTTAACCACACTGGTAACCTTCTGCCTAACCCTGACCTTAACTACACTGGTAACCTTCTGCCTAACCCTGACCTTAACCACACTGGTAACATTCTGCCTAACCCTGACCTTAACCACACTGGTAACATTCTGCCTAACCCTGACCTTAACCACACTGGTAACCTTCTGCCTAACCCTGACCTTAACCACACTGGTAACCTTCTGCCTAACCCTGACCTTAACTACACTGGTAACCTCTTGCCTAACCCTGACCACACTGGTAACCTTCTGCCTAACCCTGACTTTAACCACACTGGTAACCTTCTGCCTAACCCTGACCTTAACCATACTGGTAACCTCTTGCCTAACCCTAACCTTAACCACACTGGTAACCTTCTGCCTAACCCTAACCTTAACCACACTGGTAACCTTCTGCCTAACCCTGACCTTAACCACACTGGTAACCTCTTGCCTAACCCTGACCTTAACCACACTGGTAACCTTCTGCCTAACCCTGACCACACTGGTAACCTTCTGCCTAACCCTGACCACACTGGTAACCTTCTGCCTAACCCTGACCACACTGGTAACCTTCTGCCTAACCCTGACCACACTGGTAACCTTCTGCCTAACCCTGACCACACTGGTAACCTTCTGCCTAACCCTGACCACACTGGTAACCTTCTGCCTAACCCTGACCACACTGGTAACCTTCTGCCTAACCCTGACCACACTGGTAACCTTCTGCCTAACCCTGACCTTAACCACACTGGTAACCTTCTGCCTAACCCTGACCACACTGGTAACCTCTTGCCTAACCCTGACCTTAACCACACTGGTAACCTTCTGCCTAACCCTGACCACACTGGTAACCTTCTGCCTAACCCTGACCACACTGGTAACCTTCTGCCTAACCCTGACCACACTGGTAACCTTCTGCCTAACCCTGACCACACTGGTAACCTTCTGCCTAACCCTGACCTTAACCACACTGGTAACCTTCTGCCTAACCCTGACCACACTGGTAACCTCTTGCCTAACCCTGACCACACTGGTAACCTTCTGCCTAACCCTGACCACACTGGTAACCTCTTGCCTAACCCTGACCACACTGGTAACCTTCTGCCTAACCCTGACCTTAACCACACTGGTAACCTTCTGCCTAACCCTGACCTTAACCACACTGGTAACCTTCTGCCTAACCCTGACCACACTGGTAACCTCTTGCCTAACCCTGACCACACTGGTAACCTTCTGCCTAACCCTGACCACACTGGTAACCTCTTGCCTAACCCTGACCACACTGGTAACCTTCTGCCTAACCCTGACCTTAACCACACTGGTAACCTTCTGCCTAACCCTGACCTTAACCACACTGGTAACCTTCTGCCTAACCCTGACCTTAACCACACTGGTAACCTCTTGCCTAACCCTGACCTTAACCACACTGGTAACCTTCTGCCTAACCCTGACCTTAACCACACTGGTAACCTTCTGCCTAACCCTGACCTTAACCACACTGGTAACCTCTTGCCTAACCCTGACCTTAACCACACTGGTAACCTTCTCCCTAACCCTGACCTTAACCACACTGGTTACCTTCTGCCTAACCCTGACCACACTGGTAACCTTCTGCCTAACCCTGACCTTAACCACACTGGTAACCTTCTGCCTAACCCTGACTTTAACCACACTGGTAACCTTCTGCCTAACCCTGACCTTAACTACACTGGTAACCTTCTGCCTAACCCTGACCTTAACCACACTGGTAACCTTCTGCCTAACCCTGACCTTAACCACACTGGTAACCTTCTGCCTAACCCTGACCTTAACTACACTGGTAACCTTCTGCCTAACCCTGACCTTAACCACACTGGTAACCTTCTGCCTAACCCTGCCTTAACCACACTGGTAACCTTCTGCCTAACCCTGACCACACTGGTAACCTTCTGCCTAACCCTGACCTTAACCACACTGGTAACCTTCTGCCTAACCCTGACCTTAACCACACTGGTAACCTTCTGCCTAACCCTGACCTTAACTACACTGGTAACCTTCTGCCTAACCCTGACCTTAACCACACTGGTAACATTCTGCCTAACCCTGACCTTAACCACACTGGTAACATTCTGCCTAACCCTGACCTTAACCACACTGGTAACCTTCTGCCTAACCCTGACCTTAACCACACTGGTAACCTTCTGCCTAACCCTGACCTTAACTACACTGGTAACCTCTTGCCTAACCCTGACCACACTGGTAACCTTCTGCCTAACCCTGACTTTAACCACACTGGTAACCTTCTGCCTAACCCTGACCTTAACCATACTGGTAACCTCTTGCCTAACCCTAACCTTAACCACACTGGTAACCTTCTGCCTAACCCTAACCTTAACCACACTGGTAACCTTCTGCCTAACCCTGACCTTAACCACACTGGTAACCTCTTGCCTAACCCTGACCTTAACCACACTGGTAACCTTCTGCCTAACCCTGACCACACTGGTAACCTTCTGCCTAACCCTGACCACACTGGTAACCTTCTGCCTAACCCTGACCACACTGGTAACCTTCTGCCTAACCCTGACCACACTGGTAACCTTCTGCCTAACCCTGACCACACTGGTAACCTTCTGCCTAACCCTGACCACACTGGTAACCTTCTGCCTAACCCTGACCACACTGGTAACCTTCTGCCTAACCCTGACCACACTGGTAACCTTCTGCCTAACCCTGACCTTAACCACACTGGTAACCTTCTGCCTAACCCTGACCACACTGGTAACCTCTTGCCTAACCCTGACCTTAACCACACTGGTAACCTTCTGCCTAACCCTGACCACACTGGTAACCTTCTGCCTAACCCTGACCACACTGGTAACCTTCTGCCTAACCCTGACCACACTGGTAACCTTCTGCCTAACCCTGACCACACTGGTAACCTTCTGCCTAACCCTGACCTTAACCACACTGGTAACCTTCTGCCTAACCCTGACCACACTGGTAACCTCTTGCCTAACCCTGACCACACTGGTAACCTTCTGCCTAACCCTGACCACACTGGTAACCTCTTGCCTAACCCTGACCACACTGGTAACCTTCTGCCTAACCCTGACCTTAACCACACTGGTAACCTTCTGCCTAACCCTGACCTTAACCACACTGGTAACCTTCTGCCTAACCCTGACCACACTGGTAACCTCTTGCCTAACCCTGACCACACTGGTAACCTTCTGCCTAACCCTGACCACACTGGTAACCTCTTGCCTAACCCTGACCACACTGGTAACCTTCTGCCTAACCCTGACCTTAACCACACTGGTAACCTTCTGCCTAACCCTGACCACACTGGTAACCTTCTGCCTAACCCTGACCACACTGGTAACCTTCTGCCTAACCTTAACCACACTGGTAACCTTCTGCCTAACCCTGACCACACTGGTAACCTTCTGCCTAACCCTGACCACACTGGTAACCTTCTGCCTAACCCTGACCACACTGGTAACCTTCTGCCTAACCCTGACCACACTGGTAACCTCTTGCCTAACCCTGACCACACTGGTAACCTTCTGCCTAACCCTGACCACACTGGTAACCTCTTGCCTAACCCTGACCACACTGGTAACCTTCTGCCTAACCCTGACCTTAACCACACTGGTAACCTTCTGCCTAACCCTGACCACACTGGTAACCTTCTGCCTAACCCTGACCACACTGGTAACCTTCTGCCTAACCCTGACCACACTGGTAACCTTCTGCCTAACCCTGACCACACTGGTAACCTTCTGCCTAACCCTGACCACACTGGTAACCTTCTGCCTAACCCTGACCTTAACTACACTGGTAACCTTCTGCCTAACCCTGACCACACTGGTAACCTTCTGCCTAACCTTAACCACACTGGTAACCTTCTGCCTAACCCTGACCACACTGGTAACCTTCTGCCTAACCCTGACCACACTGGTAACCTTCTGCCTAACCCTGACCACACTGGTAACCTTCTGCCTAACCCTGACCACACTGGTAACCTTCTGCCTAACCCTGACCACACTGGTAACCTTCTGCCTAACCCTGACCACACTGGTAACCTTCTGCCTAACCCTGACCACACTGGTAACCTTCTGCCTAACCCTGACCTTAACTACACTGGTAACCTTCTGCCTAACCCTGACCACACTGGTAACCTTCTGCCTAACCCTGACCACACTGGTAACCTTCTGCCTAACCCTGACCTTAACTACACTGGTAACCTTCTGCCTAACCCTGACTTTAACCACACTGGTAACCTTCTGCCTAACCCTGACCTTAACCATACTGGTAACCTCTTGCCTAACCCTAACCTTAACCACACTGGTAACCTTCTGCCTAACCCTAACCTTAACCACACTGGTAACCTTCTGCCTAACCCTGACCTTAACCACACTGGTAACCTCTTGCCTAACCCTGACCACACTGGTAACCTTCTGCCTAACCCTGACCACACTGGTAACCTTCTGCCTTACCCTAACCTTAACCACACTGGTAACCTTCTGCCTAACCCTGACCTTAACCACACTGGTAACCTCTTGCCTAACCCTGACTTTAACCACACTGGTAACCTTCTGCCTAACCCTGACCTTAACCATACTGGTAACCTCTTGCCTAACCCTGACCACACTGGTAACCTTCTGCCTAACCCTGACCTTAACTACACTGGTAACCTTCTGCCTAACCCTGACTTTAACCACACTGGTAACCTTCTGCCTAACCCTGACTTTAACCACACTGGTGACCTTCTGCCTAACCCTGACCTTAACCATACTGGTAACCTCTTGCCTAACCCTGACCACACTGGTAACCTTCTGCCTAACCCTGACCTTAACTACACTGGTAACCTTCTGCCTAACCCTGACTTTAACCACACTGGTAACCTTCTGCCTAACCCTGACCTTAACCACACTGGTAACCTTCTGCCTAACCCTGACCTTAACCACACTGGTAACCTCTTGCCTAACCCTGACCACACTGGTAACCTTCTGCCTAACCCTGACCACACTGGTAACCTTCTGCCTAACCCTAACCTTAACCACACTGGTAACCTTCTGCCTAACCCTGACCTTAACCACACTGGTAACCTTCTGCTAAACCCTGACTTTAACCACACTGGTAACCTTCTGCCTAACCCTGACCTTAACTACACTGGTAACCTTCTGCCTAACCCTGACCTTAACTACACTGGTAACCTTCTGCCTAACCCTGACCACACTGGTAACCTTCTGCCTAACCCTGACCTTAACCACACTGGTAACCTTCTGCCTAACCCTGACCTTAACCATACTGGTAACCTCTTGCCTAACCCTAACCTTAACCACACTGGTAACCTTCTGCCTAACCCTAACCTTAACCACACTGGTAACCTTCTGCCTAACCCTGACCTTAACCACACTGGTAACCTCTTGCCTAACCCTGACCACACTGGTAACCTTCTGCCTAACCCTGACCACACTGGTAACCTTCTGCCTTACCCTAACCTTAACCACACTGGTAACCTTCTGCCTAACCCTGACCTTAACCACACTGGTAACCTCTTGCCTAACCCTGACTTTAACCACACTGGTAACCTTCTGCCTAACCCTGACCTTAACCATACTGGTAACCTCTTGCCTAACCCTGACCACACTGGTAACCTTCTGCCTAACCCTGACCTTAACTACACTGGTAACCTTCTGCCTAACCCTGACTTTAACCACACTGGTGACCTTCTGCCTAACCCTGACCTTAACCATACTGGTAACCTCTTGCCTAACCCTGACCACACTGGTAACCTTCTGCCTAACCCTGACCTTAACTACACTGGTAACCTTCTGCCTAACCCTGACTTTAACCACACTGGTAACCTTCTGCCTAACCCTGACCTTAACCACACTGGTAACCTTCTGCCTAACCCTGACCTTAACCACACTGGTAACCTCTTGCCTAACCCTGACCACACTGGTAACCTTCTGCCTAACCCTGACCACACTGGTAACCTTCTGCCTAACCCTAACCTTAACCACACTGGTAACCTTCTGCCTAACCCTGACCTTAACCACACTGGTAACCTTCTGCTAAACCCTGACTTTAACCACACTGGTAACCTTCTGCCTAACCCTGACCTTAACTACACTGGTAACCTTCTGCCTAACCCTGACCTTAACTACACTGGTAACCTTCTGCCTAACCCTGACCACACTGGTAACCTTCTGCCTAACCCTGACCTTAACCACACTGGTAACCTTCTGCCTAACCCTGACCACACTGGTAACCTTCTGCCTAACCTTAACTACACTGGTAACCTTCTGCCTGACCCTGACCTTAACCACACTGGTAACCTTCTGCCTAACCCTGACCTTAACCACACTGGTAACCTTCTGCCTGACCCTGACCTTAACTACACTGGTAACCTTCTGCCTAACCCTGACTTTAACTACACTGGTAACCTTCTGCTAAACCCTGACCTTAACTACACTGGTAACCTTCTGCCTAACCCTGACCTTAACTACACTGGTAACCTTCTGCCTAACCCTGACCTTAACTACACTGGTAACCTTCTGCCTAACCCTGACCTTAACCACACTGGTAACCTTCTGCTAAACCCTGACCTTAACTACACTGGTAACCTTCTGCCTAACCCTGACCTTAACTACACTGGTAACCTTCTGCTAAACCCTGACCTTAACTACACTGGTAACCTTCTGCCTAACCCTGACCTTAACCACACTGGTTACCTTCTGCCTAACCCTGACCTTAACCACACTGGTAACCTTCTGCTAAACCCTGACCTTAACCACACTGGTAACCTTCTGCCTAACCCTGACCTTAACCACACTGGTAACCTTCTGCTAAACCCTGACCTTAACTACACTGGTAACCTTCTGCCTAACCCTGACCTTAACTACACTGGTAACCTTCTGCCTAACCCTGACCACACTGGTAACCTTCTGCCTAACCCTGACCTTAACTACACTGGTAACCTTCTGCCTAACCCTGACTTTAACCACACTGGTAACCTTCTGCTAAACCCTGACCTTAACCACACTGGTAACCTTCTGCCTAACCCTGACCTTAACTACACTGGTAACCTTCTGCCTAACCCTGACCTTAACTACACTGGTAACCTTCTGCCTAACCCTGACCTTAACTACACTGGTAACCTTCTGCCTAACCCTGACTTTAACCACACTGGTAACCTTCTGCTAAACCCTGACCTTAACCACACTGGTAACCTTCTGCCTAACCCTGACCTTAACCACACTGGTAACCTTCTGCCTAACCCTGACCTTAACCACACTGGTAACCTTCTGCTAAACCCTGACCTTAACTACACTGGTAACCTTCTGCCTAACCCTGACCTTAACTACACTGGTAACCTTCTGCCTAACCCTGACCACACTGGTAACCTTCTGCCTAACCCTGACCTTAACTACACTGGTAACCTTCTGCCTAACCCTGACCTTAACTACACTGGTAACCTTCTGCCTAACCCTGACCTTAACTACACTGGTAACCTTCTGCCTAACCCTGACCTTAACCACACTGGTAACCTTCTGCCTAACCCTGACCTTAAATTAAGACCAAACAGGACATTTTTTTTGTTTTCATACATTTTTCCGATATAGCCAACAAGAGGAAACCGTCCAGGCGGGACCACTGTGACACACACACACACGGGGGGGGTGGGCTATTAATAGTCACATGCTCCAAATACAACAGGTTTTGACCTCACCGTGAAATAATTATTTACAAGCCATTAACCAACAGTGCTTTAAGGAGTTAAGAAACAAATAGAAAATAAAAAAAGTAACATAATTACAACGGCAGCAGTAAAATAACAAGCGAGACGGCGGGTACCGGTACAGAGTCCATGTGAGGGGGGGGTACCGGTACAGAGTCCATGTGAGGGGGGGGGTACCGGTACAGAGTCCATGTGAGGGGGTGGTGTACCGGTACAGAGTCCATGTGAGGGGGGGTACCGGTACAGAGTCCATGTGAGGGGGGGGGGTACCGGTAGAGAGTCCATGTGAGGGGGGGGGGGTACCGGTACAGAGTCCATGTGAGGGGGGGGGGGGGGTACGGTACAGAGTCCATGTGAGGGGAGGGGGGGTACCGGTACAGAGTCCATGTGGGGGGGGGGGGGGGTACCGGTACAGAGTCCATGTGAGGGGGGTACCGGTACAGAGTCCATGTGAGGGGGGGTACCGGTACAGAGTCCATGTAAGGGGGGGGTACCGGCACAGAGTCCATGTGAGGGGAGGGGGAGGGAGGGAGGGGGGGTACCGGCACAGAGTCCATGTGAGGGGGGGTACCGGTACAGAGTCCAAGTGAGGGGAGGGGAGGGAGGGGGTACCGGTACAGAGTCCATGTGGGGGGGTACCGGTACAGAGTCCATGTGAGGTGAGGGGAGGGGAGGGAGGGGGTACCGGTAGAGTCCATGTGGGGGGGTACCGGTACAGAGTCCATGTGAGGGGAGGGGGGGGGTACCGGCACAGAGTCCATGTGAGGGGAGGGAGGGGGTACCGGTACAGAGTCCATGTGAGGGGAGGGAGGGGGCACCGGCACAGAGTCCATGTGAGGGGAGGGGCGGAGAGGAGGGAGGGGGTACCGGTACAGAGTCCATGTGAGGGGAGGGGAGGGGGGGGGGAGGGGGGGGGTACCGGGCACAGAGTCCATGTGGGGGGGGGGTACCGGTACAGAGTCCATGTGAGGGGAGGGGGGTGGCACCACCGGTTAGTCGAGGTAATATGTACCTGTAGGGGGAGTTATTAAATTGACTATGTGTAGATAATAAACAGAGTAGCAGCAGCGTAGAAGAGGCTTCTGGGTAGTTTCAAACCACATAGCTGGAGCCCTGAGCTGACACATTTTACACCTCATCTCTTCTAGTTATACTAACCTTATAGGTAGTTAGTAACAGTGACCATAGCACACACCCTTACAAGGCAGGGGTTACCCCAAAATCACACTGTCCCAAATGGCACCCTAATCCCTAAGTCTACTGTCTATTAATATAACTTACAGAAACCAGTCCTATAGTGCATCCCAAATGGCACCCTAATCTCTATGGGCCCTCGACAAAAGTATGTTTCCATTTGAGACACCGTCATTCTCAGGAGCAGGAAGGACCCGTTGGCACAGGGACCTTTTGGGGCCCGCTGGGAGGGAGAAGCAGGAAGGACCCGTTGGCACGGGGACCTTTTGGGGTCCCCTGGGAGGGAGAGGCAGGAAGGACCCGTTGGCACAGGGACCTTTTGGGGCCCCCTGGGAGGGAGAAGCAGGAGGGACCCGTTGGCACGGGGACCTTTGGGCCCCCTGGGAGGGAGAAGCAGGAAGGACCCGTTGGCACGGGGACCTTTTGGGGCCCCCTGGGAGGGAGAAGCAGGAAGGACCCGTTGGCACGGGGACCTTTTGGGGCCCCCTGGGAGGGAGAAGCAGGAAGGACCCGTTGGCACGGGGACCTTTTGGGGTCCCCTGGGAGGGAGAGGCAGGAAGGACCCGTTGGCACGGGGACCTTTTGGGGCCCCCTGGGAGGGAGAAGCAGGAAGGACCCGTTGGCACGGGGACCTTTTGGGGCCCCCTGGGAGGGAGAAGCAGGAAGGACCCGTTGGCACGGGGACCTTTTGGGGCCCCCTGGGAGGGAGAAGCAGGAAGGACCCGTTGGCACGGGGACCTTTTGGGGTCCCCTGGGAGGGAGAGGCAGGAAGGACCCGTTGGCACGGGGACCTTTGGGGCCCCCTGGGAGGGAGAAGCAGGAAGGACCCGTTGGCACGGGGACCTTTTGGGGCCCCCTGGGAGGGAGAAGCAGGAAGGACCCGTTGGCACGAGGACCTTTTGGGGCCCCCTGGGAGGGAGAAGCAGGAAGGACCCGTTGGCACGGGGACCTTTTGGGGCCCCCTGGGAGGGAGAAGCAGGAAGGACCCGTTGGCACGGGGACCTTTTGGGGCCCCCTGGGAGGGAGAAGCAGGAAGGACCCGTTGGCACGGGGACCTTTTGGGGCCCCTGGGAGGGAGAAGCAGGAAGGACCCGCTGGCACGGGGACCTTTGGGGCCCCCTGGGAGGGAGAAGCAGGAAGGACCCGTTGGCACGGGGACCTTTTGGGGCCCCCTGGGAGGGAGAGGCAGGAAGAGGACGTAACCACTCGCAACATGCTGGCACAGTTTCTTCTACCGGAGTCACTAACTCTCTGTCTCTCTGTCTCTCTGTCTCTCTCTGTCTCTCTCTGTCTCTCTCTGTCGCTCTGTCTCTCTCTGTCGCTCTGTCTCTCTCTGTCGCTCTGTCTCTCTCTGTCGCTCTGTGTCTCTCTGTCGCTCTGTGTCTCTCTGTCGCTCTGTGTCTCTGTCGCTCTGTGTCTCTCTGTCGCTCTGTCTCTCTGTCGCTCTGTGTCTCTCTCTCTCTCTAGTACCTGGGTCATGTAGAGGTGGAGGAGTCAAGAGGAATGCACATTTGTGAGGATGCAGTGAAGCAGCTCAAGACGGTAGGTAGAGGTCTGTCTGTCTTCCTGTCTGTCCTCCTGTCTGTCTCTCACACTCACTGGACCATATGTTTAAATACGCCCCCGTAGCTACAGAGCCTTCAAAGTATTCAGGCCCCTTGACTTTTCCCACCTTTTGTTACATTAAACATTTATTCTAAAATGGATTACAGCTATTTTTTCCTTATCAAACCACACACAATAATATACCCATAATGACAAAGTGAAAACAGGTTTTAAGACATTTCTGCAAATGTATAAAAAAATATGTAAAACAGAAATACCTTATTTCTACTTAATTCCTTACGTAATTCAGACATTTTGCTGTGAGACTCGAAATTGAGCTCAGGTGCATCCTGTTTCCATTGATCATCCTTGAGATGTTTCTACAACTTGATTTGAGTCCACCTGCGGTAAATGTAATTGATTGGACATGATTTGGAAAGGCACACGCCTGTCTATATAATGTCCCACAAATTGACAGTTCATGTCAGAGCAAAAACCAAGCAAAGAGGTCAAAGGAATTGTCCGTAGCGCTCCGAGACAGGATTGTGTTGAGCCACAGATCTGGGGAAGGGGTACCAAAACATTTTGGCAGCATTGAAGGTTCCCAAGAACACAGTGGCCTCCCTCATTCTGAAAAGGAAGAAGTTTAGTAACACCAAGACTCTTTCCCAGAGCTGGGAGAAGGGCCTTGGTCAGGGAGGTGACCAAGAACCCCATGGTCAGTCTGACAGAGCTCCAGAGTTCCTCTGGGGAGATGAGAACCTTCCAGAAGGACAACCATCTCTGTAGCTCTTCACCAATCCGGCCTTTATGGTAGAGTGGCCAGGCGGGAAACCACTCCTCGGTAAAAGACATCATGATGTGGGGATGTTTTTAAATGGCAGGACCAGAGAGACTTGTCAAGATCGAGGCAAAGATGAACAGAGCAAAGTACAGAGAGATCCTGGATGGAAATGTGCTCCAGAGCTCTCAGGACCTCTGGGATGAAGGTTCACCATCCAACAGGACAACGACCCTTAAGCACACAGCCAAGACAACGCAGGAGTGGCTTCGGGACAAGTCTCTGAATGTCCTTGAGTGGCCCAGCCAGAGCCTGGACTTGAACCTGATCAAACATCTCTGGAGAGACTTGAAAATAGCTGTGCAGCAACACTCCCCATCCAACCTGACAGAGCTTGAGAGAATCTGCAGAGAAGAATGGGAGAAACTCCCCAAATTCAGGTGTGCCAAGCTTGTAGCATCATACCCAAGAAGACTGGAGGCTGTAATCACTGGCAAAGGTGCTTCAACAAAGTACTGAGTAAAGGGTCTGAATACTTATGTAAATGTAATTTCTCAAAAACCTGTTTTTGCTTTGTCAATATGGGGTATTGTGTGTAGATTGAGGGGGGGGGACAATTTCATACATTTTAGAATAAGACTAATGTAACAAAATGTGAAAAAGTCAAGGGGTCAGAATACTTTACGAAGGCTCTGTGTAGGCCTGTGGGCTCTCAAGAACAGGGAGCCCTCCTCTCCAGAACAGGGAGCCCTCCTCTCCTCTCCAGAACAGGGAGCCCTCCTCTCCTCTCCAGAACAGGGAGCCCTCCTCTCCTCTCCAAAACAGGGAGCCCTCCTCTCCAAAACAGGGAGCCCTCCTCTCCTCTCCAGAACAGGGAGCCCTCCTCTCCTCTCCAGAACAGGGAGCCCTCCTCTCCTCTCCAGAACAGGGAGCCCTCCTCTCCTCTCCAGAACAGGGAGCCCTCCTCTCCTCTCCAGAACAGGGAGCCCTCCTCTCCTCTCCAGAACAGGGAGCCCTCCTCTCCTCTCCAGAACAGGGAGCCCTCCTCTCCTCTCCAGAACAGGGAGCCCTCCTCTCCTCTCCAGAACAGGGAGCCCTCCTCTCCTCTCCAGAACAGGGAGCCCTCCTCTCCTCTCCAGAACAGGGAGCCCTCCTCTCCTCTCCAGAACAGGGAGCCCTCCTCTCCTCTCCAGAACAGGGAGCCCTCCTCTCCTCTCCAGAACAGGGAGCCCTCCTCTCCTCTCCAGAACAGGGAGCCCTCCTCTCCTCTCCAGAACATTGAGCCCTCCTCTCCTCTCCAGAACATTGAGCCCTCCTCTCCTCTCCAGAACATTGAGCCCTCCTCTCCTCTCCAGAACATTGAGCCCTCCTCTCCTCTCCAGAACATTGAGCCCTCCTCTCCTCTCCAGAACAGGGAGCCCTCCTCTCCTCTCCAGAACAGGGAGCCCTCCTCTCCTCTCCAGAACAGGGAGCCCTCCTCTCCAGAACAGGGAGCCCTCCTCTCCAGAACAGGGAGCCCTCCTCTCCTCTCCAGAACAGGGAGCCCTCCTCTCCAGAACAGGGAGCCCTCCTCTCCAGAACAGGGAGCCCTCCTCTCCAGAACAGGGAGCCCTCCTCTCCAGAACAGGGAGCCCTCCTCTCCAGAACAGGGAGCCCTCCTCTCTAGAACAGGGAGCCCTCCTCTCCTCTCTAGAACAGGGAGCCCTCCTCTCCTGTCCAGAACAGGGAGCCCTCCTCTCCAGAACAGGGAGCCCTCCTCTCCAGAACAGGGAGCCCTCCTCTCCAGAACAGGGAGCCCTCCTCTCCTGTCCAGAACAGGAGCCCTCCTCTCCTGTCCAGAACAGGGAGCCCTCCTCTCCTGTCCAGAACAGGGAGCTCCTCTCCAGAACAGGGAGCCCTCCTCTCCCTCTCCAGAACAGGGAGCCCTCCTCTCCTCTCCAGAACAGGGAGCCCTCCTCTCCTCTCCAGAACAGGGAGCCCTCCTCTCCTCTCCAGAACAGGGAGCCCTCCTCTCCAGAACAGGGAGCCCTCCTCTCCAGAACAGGGAGCCCTCCTCTCCAGAACAGGGAGCCCTCCTCTCCAGAACAGGGAGCCCTCCTCTCCAGAACAGGGAGCCCTCCTCTCTAGAACAGGGAGCCCTCCTCTCCTCTCTAGAACAGGGAGCCCTCCTCTCCTGTCCAGAACAGGGAGCCCTCCTCTCCAGAACAGGGAGCCCTCCTCTCCAGAACAGGGAGCCCTCCTCTCCAGAACAGGGAGCCCTCCTCTCCTGTCCAGAACAGGGAGCCCTCCTCTCCTGTCCAGAACAGGGAGCCCTCCTCTCCTGTCCAGAACAGGGAGCCCTCCTCTCCTCTCCAGAACAGGGAGCCCTCCTCTCCTCTCCAGAACAGGGAGCCCTCCTCTCCTCTCCAGAACAGGGAGCCCCCTCCTCTCTCCAGAACAGGGAGCCCTCCTCTCCAGAACAGGGAGCCCTCCTCTCCAGAACAGGGAGCCCTCCTCTCCTCTCCAAAACAGGGAGCCCTCCTCTCCTGTCCAGAACAGGGAGCCCTCCTCTCCTCTCCAGAACAGGGAGCCCTCCTCTCCTCTCCAGAACAGGGAGCCCTCCTCTCCTCTCCAGAACAGGGAGCCCTCCTCTCCTCTCCAGAACAGGGAGCCCTCCTCTCCAGAACAGGGAGCCCTCCTCTCCTCTCTATTCCCCATTTGTCTATTTGTAATCGCTCACCGTGTGGCGTCGTTAAGTCAAAATCAAATCAAATCAAATTTATTTATATAGCCCTTCGTACATCAGCTGATATCTCAAAGTGCTGTACAGAAACCCAGCCTAAAACCCCAAACAGCAAGCAATGCAGGTGTAGAAGCACGGTGGCTAGGAAAAACTCCCTAGAAAAGCCAAAACCTAGGAAGAAACCTAGAGAGGAACCAGGCTATGTGGGGTGGCCAGTCCTCTTCTGGCTGTGCCGGGTAGAGATTATAACAGAACATGGCCAAGATGTTCAAATGTTCATAAATGACCAGCATGGTCGAATAATAATAAGGCAGAACAGTTGAAACTGGAGCAGCAGCACGGCCAGGTGGACTGGGGACAGCAAGGAGTCATCATGTCAAGTAGTCCTGGGGCATGGTCCTAGGGCCGCGGTTCAGTTGAAACTGGAGCAGCAGCACGGCCAGGTGGACTGGGGACAGCAAGGAGTCATCATGTCAGGTAGTCCTGGGGCATGGTCCTAGGGCTCAGGTCCTCCGAGAGAGAGAAGGAGAGAATTAGAGAACGCACACTTAGATTCACACAGGACACCGAATTGGACAGGAGAAGTACTCCAGATATAACAAACTGACCCCAGCCCCCCGACACATAAACTACTGCAGCATAAATACTGAAGGCTGAGACAGGAGGGGTCAGGAGACACTGTGGCCCCACCCGAGGACACCCCCGGACAGGGCCAAACAGGAAGGATATAACCCCACCCACTATGCCAAAGCACAGCCCCCACACCACTGGCTAGTATCCTTCCATTCCCTGATTTGTTTCGAGCCAGTCTTCCCCTGTATCGGTCAGGGTCTGACCCTAGTGTGTTTCTAGCCAGTCTTCCCCTGTATCGGTCAGGGTTTGACCCTAGTGTGTTTCTAGCCAGTCTTCCCCTGTATCGGTCAGGGTCTGACCCTAGTGTGTTTCGAGCCAGTCTTCCCCTGTATCGGTCAGGGTCTGACCCTAGTGTGTTTCGAGCCAGTCTTCCCCTGTATCGGTCAGGGTCTGACCCTAGTGTGTTTCGAGCCAGTCTTCCCCTGTATCGGTCAGGGTCTGACCCTAGTGTGTTTCTAGCCAGTCTTCCCCTGTATCGGTCAGGGTCTGACCCTAGTGTGTTTCTAGCCAGTCTTCCCCTGTATCGGTCAGGGTCTGACCCTAGTGTGTTTCTAGCCAGTCTTCCCCTGTATCGGTCAGGGTCTGACCCTAGTGTGTTTCTAGCCTGTCTTCCCCTGTATCGGTCAGGGTCTGACCCTAGTGTGTTTCTAGCCAGTCTTCCCCTGTATCGGTCAGGGTCTGACCCTAGTGTGTTTCTAGCCAGTCTTCCCCTGTATCGGTCAGGGTCTGACCCTAGTGTGTTTCTAGCCAGTCTTCCCCTGTATCGGTCAGGGTCTGACCCTAGTGTGTTTCTAGCCAGTCTTCCCCTGTATCGGTCAGGGTCTGACCCTAGTGTGTTTCTAGCCAGTCTTCCCCTGTATCGGTCAGGGTCTGACCCTAGTGTGTTTCTAGCCAGTCTTCCCCTGTATCGGTCAGGGTCTGACCCTAGTGTGTTTCTAGCCAGTCTTCCCCTGAATCGGTCAGGGTCTGACCCTAGTGTGTTTCTAGCCAGTCTTCCCCTGTATCGGTCAGGGTCTGACCCTAGTGTGTTTCTAGCCAGTCTTCCCCTGTATCGGTCAGGGTCTGACCCTAGTGTGTTTCTAGCCAGTCTTCCCCTGTATCGGTCAGGGTCTGACCCTAGTGTGTTTCTAGCCAGTCTTCCCCTGTATCGGTCAGGGTCTGACCCTGAATGTACACAGGAGCCATTTTTCATTTGAAACACTGCTACTCCACCCAGTGTACTGTAGTCTGGTTCTCCAGGTCTGAGGTACTGCTACTCCACCCAGTGTACTGTAGTCTGGTTCTACAGGTCTGAGGTACTGCTACTCCACCCAGTGTACTGTAGTCTGGTTCTCCGGGTCTGAGGTACTGCTACTCCACCCAGTGTACTGTAGTCTGGTTCTCCGGGTCTGAGGTACTGCTACTCCACCCAGTGTACTGTAGTCTGGTTCTCCGGGTCTGAGGTACTGCTACTCCACCCAGTGTACTGTAGTCTGGTTCTCCGGGTCTGAGGTACTGCTACTCCACCCAGTGTACTGTAGTCTGGTTCTCCAGGTCTGAGGTACTGCTACTCCACCCAGTGTACTGTAGTCTGGTTCTCCAGGTCTGAGGGTCTGGCTGTACTATCCCGTCTGGTCATCTGTTGAACCCAGCTTTACTCACTGAGCCCGGGGGGGGCCTGTCACCCAGACAGACACACCTGTAGCCTCGCTACTTCCATCTCTCACTATAGGTTCCAGAGGAATTAAAGGGACCAACAGTGTTGGGACAGAAAGGGTGACTCTGTCTAGGAGAGCAGCCCTGACTCATTTGGGAGGGTGACTCTGTCTAGGAGCGCTGCCCTGCCTCATTTGGGAGGGTGAGTCTGTCTAGGAGCGCTGCCCTGCCTCATTTGGGTGGGTGACTCTGTCTAGGAGCGCTGCCCTGCCTCATTTGGGAGGGTGACTCTGTCTAGGAGAGCAGCCCTGCCTCATTTGGGAGGGTGACTCTGTCTAGGAGCGCTGCCCTGCCTCATTTGGGTTGGTGACTCTGTCTAGGAGCGCTGCCCTGCCTCATTTGGGAGGGTGACTCTGTCTAGGAGAGCAGCCCTGCCTCATTTGGGAGGGTGACTCTGTCTAGGAGCGCTGCCCTGCCTCATTTGGGAGGGTGACTCTGTCTAGGAGCGCTGCCCTGCCTCATTTGGGAGGGTGACTCTGTCTAGGAGCGCTGCCCTGCCTCATTTGGGAGGGTGACTCTGTCTAGGAGCGCAGCCCTGCCTCATTTGGGAGGGTGACTCTGTCTAGGAGCGCTGCCCTGCCTCATTTGGGAGGGTGACTCTGTCTAGGAGCGCAGCCCTGCCTCATTTGGGAGGCAGACTGCGAACCCTTGTTCTGAGAAATGAAGGCTATTCCATGTGAGAAATTGCCAAGAAACTGAAGATCTCTTACAATACTGTGTACTACTCCCTTCACAGAACAGCGCAAACTGTCTCTAACCAGAATAGAATGAGGAGTGGGAGGCTCTGGTGCACAACTGAGCAAGAGGACAAGTACATTAGAGTGTCTAGTTTGAGAAACGGACGCCTCACAAGTCCTCAACTGGCAGCTTCATTAAATAGTACCCTCAAAACACCAGCCTCAACGTCAACAGTGAAGAGGTGACTCCGGGATGCTGGAGCTCTCGACCTGCTCCACTACAGCCCTGTCGATGTGAATGGTGGCGTGCCCTGCCCTCCGTTTCCTGAAGTCCACGATAATCTCCTTTTAACCTGCTGACGTTGATGCGGAGGTTCTCCTGGCACCACACTGCCAGGTCTCTGACCTCCTCCCTATAGACTGTCTCATCGTTGTCAGAGATCAGGCTGATCTCCAACAACATGTAATGTTGGCGTTGGAGTCGTGCACGGCCAATCAGTCGTTGGTGAACAGGGAGTACAGGAGGGGACTAAGCACGTACCCTTGAGGGGCGCCCATGTTAAGGGGGGTGGTGTGTGTGTAACATCACGTTGGAGGCTGCAAACAGGGGCTTAACAAAATTATCAAGAACGCTGGATCTACCATCGGCACCAAGCAGGACGGCCTAGAGCCTGTGCTGGATAAGTTGGTCCTCAAAGAGATTAGAATTATGGTGGCAAACACTAGCCAGCCCCTCCACAGTACCTGGAGCATCACAGTGATATAACCACCACTAGCCACAGTGATATAACCACCACTAGCCAGCCCCTCCACAGTACCTGCCTGGAGCATCGCAGTGCGATGACAGATTTTATTTTACTCAGGGCCAAAACAGAACATTTGCGCCGATCCTTCTTACCATGAGGCTTTTCAACACAAACACTTAGACACATCATCAATGGATATACAAAAAAACTGTGTCCATGTTGTGGTTTTATGGTCTATTTACTGGTATTGATTGTTGCAGTCACATTTCCCCTCCAGTGGATTAATACAATACTATCTAATCTATTTTTACATGATCCCATGACCAGCACTTCATGGCGACAGAGGTGAGTGCTACGGGGCCATAGTCACTTAGACAGGTTACCTTGGTGTTCTTGGGCACGGGGACTATGGTGGTCTGTTTGTTGGTATTACAGACTCGGACAGGGAGAGGTTGAAACATGACAGTGAAGACGCTTGCCAGCTGTCAGCACATGCTCTGAGTACGCGTGGGTCCTGGTAATCTGTCTTGTGAATATTAACCTGTTAAAGGTCTTACCCACATCGGCTACGGAGAGCGTGATCACACAGTCGTCCGGGAACAGCTGGTGCTCTCATGCATGGTTCAGTGTTGCTTGCCTCGAAGCGAGTATAGAAGGCATTCAGCTCGTCTGGTAGGCTCGCGTCACTGTTCAGCTCGCGACTGGGTTCCACCTTTGTAATCCGTGATAGTTTTCAAGCACTGCCACATCTGACGAGCATCAGGTTGCAGTGGGATTTCTTCTAAGTGTCAGACTTATTGTCCCGCTCCTTGAAAGCAGCAGCTCTAGCCTTTAGGTCAGTGTAGATGTTGCCTGTAATCCATGGCTTCTGGTTGGGATATGTACGGTCACTGTGGGGATGACTCGAGGCACTTTTTAATGAAGCCAGTGACTGTGGTAAACTCCTCAACGCCAATATGAATCCCAGATGATTCACCTTCCAATATGATTCACCTTCCAATATGATTCACCTTCCAATATGATTCACCTTCCAATATGATTCACCTTACAATATGATTCACCTTACAATATGATTCACCTTCAAATATGATTCACCTTACAATTTTAATCACCTTACTCCCCTCAAACTGGATCCCTCTATTCATCCATCTGTCGCTTCACTCACTCACTCATTCTTAATCAAGCTGCACTCCTCCAACCCCTCCTTCCCCCCATAAACAAAGGCATACACACCTGTCTTACACACACACACACACACACACACACACACACACACACACACACACCTATACCCTCACCTGGACATTCTAAATGTAGCCATCGGTCATCGGTAACATTGTGCGTCCTTGTCCCCCCCCCCCCCCACCCACCTTTTCCTGTACCAATCCCACAACAGGACAGGAAATTCTTCAAGGGCTTCTTTACTAAAGTAAGTTGTGCTTTTGTGTGTGAAGGCCTAGTGCCTGTCTCTTTCCTTGCCCTTAATATAACCCCCTCACTCTCTGATTATGGCTGACTACTACTGGGCCGGGCCACCAGGAACTGTCTGGGACCTCACCAACAAACTACCTAGAGACGTGTGTGTGTGTGTGTGTGTCTCACCAACTCTTCTTCCATCAGAGAAGGATCAAGACGAGACCTGCATGAATGAGTTAGCCTGTCCTGTGTGTACCGTCTCTGTCTCTGTGTGTTATTTAACTTAAGGAACTGGTTGGCCTCTGTTTCAGTTGCTTTGTTGTAGTCAACTTTCTTCCTCATTCCAGTCTGGGTACTCACAACACAACACCTATTCATGACTTCCTCATTCCAGTCTGGGTACTCACAAAACCTACTCATGACTTCCTCATTCCAGTCTGGGTACTCACAAAACCTACTCATGACTTCCTCTCTCTTCCTCATTCCAGTCTGGGTACTCACAACACAACACCTACTCATGACTTCCTCTCTCTTCCTCATTCCAGTCTGGGTACTCACAACACAACACCTACTCATGACTTCCTCTCTCTTCCTCATTCCAGTCTGGGTACTCACAACACAACACCTACTCATGACTTCTCTCTTCCTCATTCCAGTCTGGGTACTCACAACACCACACCTTCTCATGACTTCCTCTCTCTTCCTCATTCCAGTCTGGGTACTCACAACACCACACCTTCTCATGACTTCCTCTCTCTTCCTCATTCCAGTCTGGGTACTCACAACACAACACCTACTCATGACTTCCTCATTCCAGTCTGGGTACTCACAAAACCTACTCATGACTTCCTCTCTCTTCCTCATTCCAGTCTGGGTACTCACAAAACCTACTCATGACTTCCTCTCTCTTCCTCATTCCAGTCTGGGTACTCACAACACAACACCTACTCATGACTTCCTCTCTCTTCCTCATTCCAGTCTGGGTACTCACAAAACCTACTCATGACTTCCTCTCTCTTCCTCATTCCAGTCTGGGTACTCACAACACCTACTCATGACTTCCTCTCTCTTCCTCATTCCAGTCTGGGTACTCACAACACAACACCTACTCATGACTTCCTCTCTCTTCCTCATTCCAGTCTGGGTACTCACAACACAACACCTACTCATGACTTCCTCTCTCTTCCTCATTCCAGTCTGGGTACTCACAACACCACACCTTCTCATGACTTCCTCTCTCTTCCTCATTCCAGTCTGGGTACTCACAACACAACACCTACTCATGACTCTCTCTTAACCTTCCTTTACAATGTTTGACTTTCAGTTGTTTTTCCTCTGTTTCCAGGTTGGGATTTGTGTTTGTGTGCGTGACATATATGTGTCTCTCTCATCTCTGTAACTCTGCCGGTCTCTTTCTCATCTCTTTCTCATCTCTGTTTCTGTCAGCTTTGTTTCTCTCTCTGTCATCTCTCTGTGTCTCTGTCATCTCTGTGTGTGTGTCTCTTTGTCTGCAGGTTGGGAAGAAGGCAGTGAGAGCGGTGCTATGGGT
The DNA here is from genome assembly GCF_036934945.1 of Oncorhynchus masou masou. Lineage (NCBI taxonomy): Eukaryota > Metazoa > Chordata > Actinopteri > Salmoniformes > Salmonidae > Oncorhynchus > Oncorhynchus masou. Next base: position 213,853 of record NC_088243.1, read on the forward strand.
CTCAGCAGACGGTCTCCGTGTAGTAGATGACAAAACTAAGGTAAGAGATCTCCTGCTATGCTGTCTGAACAGCGAGATCACACACCCACGTGGCACAGACATAGTGTTTGATTGAAAATCTAATCAAGCACTTCTTGAGAGCTCATGTTGCGCAACAGTTCTGTAGGCTATGCAATTGCGAGAGAAAACAGAGTGATGGCCTCTAATAAAAAGAGGAGGATCCCATCAGCTTTCTATAGGCCTACTTTATTTATTTCTCAACTTTCCTAATATTAAGCACATTGCTTCTCTTTACAACAGGAGTATAGCCTACCTGGCTGCCATGAAAATGAACCGCGGGAAAAGTGTGCTGTTTCGAGACAGGTGCATGATAATGGTCCATTCTAAATCCAAACAAATTTCACACATACACTAAATAATTTATGTAAATACAAGATTAAGTCAAGAATAGTCTGATGGGTGACAATATTAGCCCAGAGAAAGAAGCAATGTATCACTTTTTCCTTCTTTTTTTTTTGCAACTTTTTCTAATCATAGTCGCACATCTCATGGAGCCTGGCCTATATGTTTTGATGAGGTTTGTAACACAACTGAAGTGGCCAAATAACGTGTTAAAATTAGGCACATTCATCTGCTTCACAACGGGTGTAGAGCCTAACTGGCCTGGAACGTTTTCTGACCCCTGGACTTTTTCCAAATTTTGTTACAGCCTTATTATAAAATTGACTAATTGTATTTTTTCTTCATCAATCTACACACAATATCCCATAATGACAAAGCAAAAACTATTTTGTTTGTGAATTTATAATAATAAAATCTGATTTACATAAGTATTCAGACCCTTTACTCAGTACTTTGTTGAAGGACCTTTGGCAGCGATTACAGCCTCGAGTCTTCTTGGGTATGATGCTACAAGCTTGGAACACCTGTATTTGGGGAGTTTCTCCCATTCTTCTCTGCAGATCCTCTCAAGCTCTGTCAGGTTGGATGGGGAGCGTCGCTGCACAACTATTTTCAGGTTTCTCCAGAGATGTTCGATCAGGTTCAAGTCCGGGCTCTGACTGGGTCACTCAAGGACATTCAGAGACTTGTTCCGAAGCCACTCCTGTGTTGTCTTGGCTGTGTGCTTAGGGTCGTTGTCCTGTTGGAAGGTGAACCTTCACCCCAGTCTGAGGTCCTGAGAGCTCTGGAGCAGGTTTTCATCAAGGATGTCTCTGTACTTTGTTCTGTTCATCTATCCCTCAATCCTGACTAGTCTCCCTGTCCCTTCCTCTGAAAAACATCCCCACAGCATGATGCTGCCACCACCATGCTTCACCGTAGGGATGATACCAGGTTTCCTCCAGACGTGACACTTGGCATTCAGGCCAAAGAGTTTAATATTGGTTTCATCAGACCAGAGAATCTTGTTTCATGGTTTGAGAGTCCTTTAGGTGCCTTTTGGCAAACTCCAAGTGGGCTGTCATGTGCCTTTTACTGAGGAGTGGCTTCCGTCTGGCCACTCTACCATAAACGCCGGATTGGTGGAGTTCTGCAGAGATGTTTGTCCTTCTGGAATGTTCTCCCATCTCCACAGAGGAACTCTAGAGCTTTGTCCGACTGACCATGGGGGTTCTTGGTCACCTCCCTGACCAAGGCCCTTCTCTCCCGATTACTCTGTTTGGCCGGGCAGCCAATTCCAAACTTCATCAATTTAAGAATGATGGAAGCCACTGTGTTCTTGGACCTTCAATGTTGCAGACATTTTTTGGTACCCTTCCCCAGATCTGTGACTCGACACAACCCTGTCTCAGAGTTCTATGAACAATTCCTTCGACCTCATGGCTTGGTTTTTGCTCTGACATGCACTGTCACCTGGGTGACCTTATAGACCGGTGTGTGCCTTTCCAAATCATGTCCAATCAATTGAATGTACCACAGCTGGACTCCAGCCAAGTTGTAGAAACATCTCAAGGATGATCAATGAAAACAGGATGCACCTGAGCTCAATTTAGAGCCTCAAAGCAAAGGGTCTGAATAATTCTGTTTTTTATTTTTAATACATTTGTAAAATAAAATCTATAAACCTTTATTATGGGTTATTGTGTGTAGATTGAGGATTTTTAAAATTTAATTGTAACTTATCAAAATGTGGAAGAAGTCAAGAGGTCTGAATACAGCAGCGCTTCATGTTTGGTAATGTTCACCATAAAAATGCACCTTTATAATAAAAGCATTAAATGCATTTGCATTTGTGGTCACTTTTGAGAATGGTGTTTTCCTGCTATTGGAACATTTGCGCTTATACCTTATACTGCCTTGTGCGCATTGCTGTGTTCATAATGTGAAGAAAACAGCCAAATAGTTTATCAGCATTTTAACCTAAACGTTCTGATCTGTTGCGTCAGCTAGTGGTTGTATTAATTTGAGATCTATCGCATCCCACAAATGTCCCAGACTAATGTTTGGAATATTTATTTCTCGCACAGAATAGAATGGGTCAACTTTTGTACTATGGGGGATAGTAGATTGACATGGGCTAGTGCTTTTGCTGTTCGTTAGGCCTACTCATCTTGTTGGCTGAAGAAAAGTAAATGTGGACAGTTCTTCCAATAGCTTCAATATGCACCTCGGAATTGGATGAGGATGGGCACAGTCAAATCAAATTGTATTTGTCACATACACATGGTTAGCAGATGTTAATGCGAGTGGAGCAAAATGCTTGTGCTTCCAGTTCCGACAATGCAGTAATAACCAACAAGTAATCTAACTAACAATTCCAAAACTACTGTCTTATACACAAGTGTAAAGGGATAAAGAATATGTACATAAGGATATATGAATGAGTGATGGTGCAGAGCAGCATAGGCAAGATACAGTAGATGGTATTGAGTACAGTATATACATATGAGATGAGTATGGAAACAAAGTGGCATAGTTAAAGTGGCTAGTGATACATGTATTACATAAGAATGCAGTAGATGATAGAGTACAGTATATACGTATACATATGAGATGAATAATTTTTACATTTACATTTAAGTCATTTAGCAGACGCTCTTATCCAGAGCGACTTACAAATTGGTGAACTCACCTTCTGACATCCAGTGGAACAGCCACTTTACAATAGTGCATCTAAATCATTAAGGGGGGGGTGGTGAGAAGGATTACTTATCTTATCCTAGGTATTCCTTGAAGAGGTGGGGTTTCAGGTATCTCCGGAAGGTGGTGATTGACTCCGCTGTCCTGGCGTCGTGAGGGAGTTTGTTCCACCATTGGGGGCCAGAGCAGCGAACAGTTTTGACTGGGCTGAGCGGGAACTGTACTTCCTCAATGGTAGGGAGGCGAGCAGGCCAGAGGTGGATGAACGCAGTGCCCTTGCTTGGGTGTAGGGCCTGATCAGAGCCTGGAGGTACTGCGGTGCCGTTCCCCTCACAGCTCCGTAGGCAAGCACCATGGTCTTGTAGCGGATGCGAGCTTCAACTGGAAGCCAGTGGAGAGAGCGGAGGAGCGGGGTGACGTGAGAGAACTTGGGAAGGTTGAACACCAGACGGGCTGCGGCGTTCTGGATGAGTTGTAGGGGTTTAATGGCACAGGCAGGGAGCCCAGCCAACAGCGAGTTGCAGTAATCCAGACGGGAGATGACAAGTGCCTGGATTAGGACCTGCGCCGCTTCCTGTGTGAGGCAGGGTCGTACTCTGCGGATGTTGTAGAGCATGAACCTACAGGAACGGGCCACCGCCATGATGTTGGTTGAGAACGACAGGGTGTTGTCCAGGATCACGCCAAGGTTCTTAGCGCTCTGGGAGGAGGACACAATGGAGTTGTCAACCGTGATGGCGAGATCATGGAACGGGCAGTCCTTCCCCGGGAGGAAGAGCAGCTCCGTCTTGCCGAGGTTCAGCTTGAGGTGGTGATCCGTCATCCACACTGATATGTCTGCCAGACATGCAGAGATGCGATTCGCCACCTGGTCATCAGAAGGGGGAAAGGAGAAGATTAATTGTGTGTCTGCATAGCAATGATAGGAGAGACCATGTGAGGTTATGACAGAGCCAAGTGACTTGGTGTATAGCGAGAATAGGAGAGGGCCTAGAACAGAGCCCTGGGGGACACCAGTGGTGAGAGCGCGTGGCGAGGAGACAGATTCTCGCCACGCCACCTGGTAGGAGCGACCTGTCAGGTAGGACGCAATCCAAGCGTGGGCCGCGCCGGAGATGCCCAACTCGGAGAGGGTGGAGAGGAGGATCTGATGGTTCACAGTATCGAAGGCAGCCGATAGGTCTAGAAGGATGAGAGCAGAGGAGAGAGAGTTAGCTTTAGCAGTGCGGAGCGCCTCCGTGATACAGAGAAGAGCAGTCTCAGTTGAATGACTAGTCTTGAAACCTGACTGATTTGGATCAAGAAGGTCATTCTGAGAGAGATAGCGGGAGAGCTGGCCAAGGACGGCACGTTCAAGAGTTTTGGAGAGAAAAGAAAGAAGGGATACTGGTCTGTAGTTGTTGACATCGGAGGGATCGAGTGTAGGTTTTTTCAGAAGGGGGTGCAACTCTCGCTCTCTTGAAGACGGAAGGGACGTAGCCAGCGGTCAGGGATGAGTTGATGAGCGAGGTGAGGTAAGGGAGAAGGTCCCCGGAAATGGTCTGGAGAAGAGAGGAGGGGATAGGGTCAAGCGGGCAGGTTGTTGGGCGGCCGGCCGTCACAAGAAGCGAGATTTCATCTGGAGAGAGAGGGGAGAAAGAGGTCAGAGCACAGGGTAGGGCAGTGTGAGCAGAACCAGCGGCGTCGTTTGACTTAGCAAACGAGGATCGGATGTCGTCGACCTTCTTTTCAAAATGGTTGACGAAGTCATCTGCAGAGAGGGAGGAGGGGGGGAAGGGGGAGGAGGATTCAGGAGGGAGGAGAAGGTGGCAAAGAGCTTCCTAGGGTTAGAGGCAGATGCTTGGAATTTAGAGTGGTAGAAAGTGGCTTTAGCAGCAGAGACAGAGGAGGAAAATGTAGAGAGGAGGGAGTGAAAGGATGCCAGGTCCGCAGGGAGGCGAGTTTTCCTCCATTTCCGCCGGCTGCCCGGAGCTCTGTTCTGTGAGCTCGCAATGAGTCATCGAGCCACGGAGCGGGAGGGGAGGACCGAGCCGGCCTGGAGGATAGGGGACATAGAGAGTCAAAGGATGCAGAAAGGGAAGAGAGGAGGGTTGAGGAGGCAGACTCAGGAGAAAGGTTGGAGAAGGTATGAGCAGAGGGAAGAGATGATAGGATGGAAGAGGAGAGAGTAGCGGGGGTAGCGGGGGAGAGAGAGCGAAGGTTGGGACGGCGCGATACCATCCGAATAATGTAGGGTATGTAAACATTATATTAGGTAGCATTGTTTAAAGTGGCTAGTGATACATGTATTACATAAGGATGCAGTAGATGATAGAGTACAGTATATACGTATACATATGAGATGAATAATGTAGGGTATGTAAACATTATATTAGGTAGCATTGTTTAAAGTGGCTAGTGATATATTTTACATAATTTCCCATCAATTCCCATTATTAAAGTGGCTGGAGTTGAGTCAGTGTGTTGGCAGCAGCCACTCAATGTTAGTGGTGGCTGTTTAACAGTCTGATGGCCTTGAGATAGAAGCTGTTTTTCAGTCTTTCGGCCACTGCTTTGATGCACCTGTACTGACCTCGCCTTCTGGATGTTTGCGGGGTGAACAGGCAGTGGCTCGGGGGGTTGTTGTCGTTGATGATCTTTATGGCCTTCCTGTAACATCGGGTGGTGTAGGTGTCCTGGAGGGCAGGTAGTTTGCCCCCGGTGATGCGTTGTGCAGACCTCACCAGGCGGTGATACAGCCCGCCAGGATGTTCTCGATTGTGCATCTGTAGAAGTTTGTGAGTGCTTTTGGTGACAAGCCGAATTTCTTCAGCCTCCTGAGGTTGAAGAGGCGCTGCTGCGCCTTCTTCACGATGCTGTCTGTGTGAGTGGACCAATTCAGTTTGTCTGTGATGTGTATGCCGAGGAACTTAAAACTTGCTACTCTCTCCACTACTGTTCCATCGATGTGAATAGGGGGGTGTTCCCTCTGCTGTTTCCTGAAGTCCACAATCATCTCCTTAGGTTTGTTGACGTTGAGTGTGAGGTTATTTTCCTGACACCACACTCCGAGGGCCCTCACCTCCTCCCTGTAGGCCGTCTCGTCGTTGTTGGTAATCAAGCCTACCACTGTTGTGTCGTCCGCAAACTTGATGATTGAGTTGGAGGCGTGCGTGGCCACGCAGTCGTGGGTGAACAGGGAGTACAGGAGAGGGCTTAGAACGCACCCTTGTGGGGCCCCAGTGTTGAGGATCTGCAGGGTGGAGATGTTGTTGCCTACCCTCACCACCTGGGGGCGGCCCGTCAAGAAGTCCAGTACCCAGTTGCACAGGGCGGGGTCGAGACCCAGGGTCTCGAGCTTGATGACAAGCTTGGAGGGTACTATGGTGTTAAATGCCGAGCTGTAGTCGATGAACAGCATTCTCACATAGGTATTCCTCTTGTCCAGATGGGTTAGGGCAGTGTGGTTGTGATTGCATCGTCTGTGGACCTATTTGGGCGGTAAGCAAATTGGAGTGGGTCTAGGGTGTCAGGTAGGGTGGAGGTGATATGGTCCTTGACTAGTCTCTCAAAGCACTTCATGATGACGGAAGTGAGTCGTTTAGCTCAGTTACCTTAGCTTTCTTGGGAACAAGAACAATGGTGGCCCTCTTGAAGCATGTGGGAACAGCAGACCAGAAAAGGCATGGATTTCTTTTAGCATTACGGCCACACAAAGATGGCCGCCGGGAAATTTGCGGCATTATCAAGTGCTTTGTCAAATTATGAGTGAGAGACTGATGAAGTGAAGCCTGCGCAAAAAAAAATGCAGAGCGAAACGCATTTTTCAAATCATCATGGAGCCGTAGAATGTTACATTAATAACTCTAAATGAAGCATTTAGGAGTACTTAGCCACTCAGCACAGAATAGCCCCATGTGCACACTCCCTCAAATCGTACTATAATATAAACTAATGCCATGGAATTCTAAGCAGATCTTGTCTGTTAAATGAACTCGTGTAGCCCACAGCTATGTGTCACAGCCAGATCAGGACCCTAACATAAGGACAAGTCAGAGTATGCTATTCTGTCCTTCTGACTACATTTTCTTCATATCATGTTTCTTTAGACCTGTCTAAAATAAATAATGGATTCATTGTGAAGGTGTAGGATATATTACATGGATTTATTAAGACTTGTTAAAAATGTAGATGTTCCAAAGGTCTGCATCACTGGTTTGTAGGAAGCCAGGAGATTGTAAATATGTTTATGTTAAAGGTGCATTAACGTGAGACCGACCAGTTATTGTCTTGACAATCACCTGCTGACGGAATTTCGTGACCGCCACAACGTGTTGAAACCTCAGCCAGAGGAAATGCTTTGTGGAAGTTTGGCTTTTTCAAAAGAGGAAACTCTTACACCCCATTGACTTGCAAAAGTTTCACTTAAAAAAAATAAAAAAAATGAACTAGTAATGTTTTGGTCTACTGACCGTTTGTCGACCCAAAAGTATCTATTTTTTTGTAGCTGGTCATATACTCCAGTACAGCTACTCTAGAAAAGTCCTTGATGGACCATGAGCACGGCATGTCCCTATTCAACTGTGGGATCTGCTGCCACCTGCTGGATGAAGCCAGTATTACATGGAGACGTATTGTGTCAAGCCAGAAGCATTATGAAGAAACTAACACTCCGTACATCCTTATGATACTTGTAGCCATACACCCTGCTGATACTTGTAGCCATACATCCTTATGATACTTGTAGCCATACACCCTGCTGATACTTGTAGCCATACACCCTGCTGATACTTGTAGCCATACACCCTGCTGATACTTGTGTCAATACTCCCTGCTGATACTTGTAGCCATACATCCTTATGATACTTGTAGCCATACACCCTGCTGATACTTGTAGCCATACACCCTGCTGATACTTGTAGCCATACACCCTGCTGATACTTGTGTCCATACACCCTGATGATACTTGTAGCCATACACCCTGATGATACTTGTAGCCATACACCCTGATGATACTTGTAGCCATACACCCTGATGATACTTGTAGCCATACACCCTGATGATACTTGTAGCCATACACCCTGATGATACTTGTAGCCATACACCCTGATGATACTTGTAGCCATACACCCTGATGATACTTGTAGCCATACACCCTGATGATACTTGTAGCCATACACCCTGATGATACTTGTAGCCATACACCCTGCTGATACTTGTGACATCACTCACATGTACTTTCAATGTAAAGGAACGTAGATAGGACATCTGGACAGAATGTGTTTGATCATGTTGTAATGACAGTCGGGGTATTGTGTTCGTCAGGATAATGTGTCCTCTCTGTCAAACCGGACGTTTCTTCACTAGGAACCAGACACAACGGAACAGGGAAGGACCTATCTGAATTTGTCCAATGAAATGTCTAGTTTTCGTAGCAAAACATTTTTTCGTTTCGAATAACCGGTTTCTAACTAATGAATACACCCCTTCGATGCTGAATAGTCAGTTTAATGATCATGTGATAATGTTGTAATGATAATGTGATAATGCTGCAATGGTAATGTGATAATGCTGTAATGGTAATGTGATAATGTTGTGATGATAATGTGTTGATGTTGTCGTGATAATGTGATAATGCTGTAACGACAATGTGATAATGTTGTAATGACAATGTGATGTTGTAATGACAATGTGATGATGTTGTAATGACAATGTGATAATGCCGTAATGACAATGCGATAATGCCGTAATGATAACGTGATAATGCTGTAATGCTAATGTGATAATGTTGTAATGGCAATGTGACAATGGTGTAATGATAATGTGATAATGCTGTAATGATAATGCGGTACTGATAATGTGATAATGATGTGATGGTAATGTGATAATGATGTAATGATAATGTGATAACGCTGTAATGGTAATGTGACAATGATGTAATGATAATGTGATAATGCTGTAATGATACTGCTGTAATGATAATGTGATAATGTTGTGATGGTAATGTGTTGGTGTTGTAATGACAGTGTGATAATGTTGTAATGACAATGCGATAATGGTGTAATGATAATGCGATAATGTTGCAATGACAATGTGATAATGTTGTAATGATAATGTGATAATATTGTACTGATAATGTGATAATGCTGTAACAATAATGTGTTGATGTTGTAATGATAATGTGTTGATGTTGTAATGATAATGTGATAATGATGTAATGATAATGTCTCTGTAGGACCTGATCCTAGACCAGACAATAGAGAAGGTATCGTTCTGCGCTCCGGACAGGAACTTTGAGAGAGCGTTCTCCTACATCTGTAGAGATGGAACGACGAGACGCTGGATCTGCCACTGCTTCATGGCTATCAAGGACTCGGTAAGACCCTAACCTGTTACCCTAACCCCTAAAGCAGGCCCTAACCTGTTCCCCTAAACCAGACCCTAACCTGTTACCCCAACACCAGACCCTGACCTGTTACCCTAACCCCTAAACCAGACCCTGAACTGTTACCCTAAACCAGACCCTAACCTGTTACCCTAACCCCTCAACCAGACCCTAACCTGTTACCCTAACCCCTCAACCAGACCCTAACCTGTTCCCCTAAACCAGACCCTAACCTGTTACCCTCACCCCTAAACCAGACCCTAACCTGTTACCCTCACCCCTAAACCAGACCCTAACCTGTTACCCTAACCCCTAAACCAGACCCTCACCTGTTACCCTAACCCCTCAACCAGACCCTATCCTGTTCCCCTAAACCAGACCCTAACCTGTTACCCTCACCCCTAAACCAGACCCTAACCTGTTACCCTAACCTGTTACCCTAACCTGTTACCCTAACCCCTAAACCAGACCCTAACCTGTTACCCTAACCCCTCAACCAGACCCTAACTTGTTACCCTAAACCAGACCCTAACCTGTTACCCTAACCCCTAAACCAGACCCTCACCTGATACCCTAAACCAGACCCTCACCTGTTACCCTAAACCCTAAACCCTAAACCAGACCCTCACCTGTTACCCTAAACCCTAAACCAGACCCTCACCTGTTACCCTAAACCCTAAACCAGACCCTCACCTGTTACCCTAACCCCTAAACCAGACCCTCACCTGTTACCCTAACCCCTAAACCAGACCCTCACCTGTTACCCTAACCCCTAAACCAGACCCTCACCCCTAAACCAGACCCTAACCTGTTACCCTCACCCCTCAACCAGACTCTAACCTGTTACCCTCACCCCTAAACCAGACCCTCACCCCTAAACCAGACCCTAACATGTTACCCTAACCCCTAAACCAGACCCTAACATGTTACCCTAACCCCTAAACCAGACCCTGAACTGTTACCCTAACCCCTAAACCAGACCCTAACCTGTTACCCTAACCCCTAAACCAGACCCTCACCCCTAAACCAGACCCTAACCTGTTACCCTAACCCCTAAACCAGACCCTCACCCCTAAACCAGACCCTCACCCCTAAACCAGACCCTAACCTGTTACCCTAACCCCTAAACCAGACCCTAACCCCCTAAACCAGACCCTAACCTGTTACCCTAACCCCTAAACCAGACCCTCACCCCTAAACCAGACTCTAACCTGTTACCCTCACCCCTAAACCAGACCCTCACCCCTAAACCAGACCCTAACCTGTTACCCTAACCCCTAAACCAGACCCTAACCTGTTACCCTAACCCCTAAACCAGACCCTCACCCCTAAACCAGACCCTCACCCCTAAACCAGACCCTCACCCCTAAACCAGCCCATAACCCTTAACCTAACGTGGTGTTAACGTGGTGTAAAGGGAGAGCGTCTGAGCCACTCGGTGGGCTGTGCCTTCGCTGCCTGTCTGGAGAGGAAACAGAAGAGAGAGAAGGAGTGTGGTGTCACAGCAACCTTCGACTCCAACAGAACCACCTTCACCAGGGAGGGCTCGTTCAGAGTTACCACGGCGACGGAAGCCGCGGAGCGAGAAGAGGTCATGAGGCAGTTGCAGGACAAGAAAGGTGTGTGTGTGTGTGTGTGTACTTATCGTTGCCCAGCGTCTACATCAGGGGCAGGCAACTAGATTTAACTGTTGGAGCAGATGGTCAGGGAGCTGGAACATAATTCTATTAATTTGTACACTTCAAATAACACTTCAAATAACAATGACTAAGCCAAAAAATAGATTTTATTTGAACATTGAAAAAAAATGTACACCTTGACTACATTCAGATGTGATCATGTCTCTTTTTTTTATTCGTGGGACTACATATATTTTCTATTTTTCCCTCATTTTTAGCTGAATACATGGGGATTTTTACTGTCTTTTTTTGACCAAAAACTGAAATGAACTTTTGGAGCCTGTTGCCGACCCCTGGTTGACATGATGGATCTAATTTTGTCACCTTTACATTCTTCCTCTTCCCACAGCGGAGAGTGATGTCAAGTCCGCAATGCCTCTCTCCTCGGGTCCCAGTGTGGGTATAGTGAACCAGGCTGTGGCCCCTCTACCAGGGTCCCCCTCCTCCTCCCCTCCCCTGGGCATGGAGAGCACCCTGGGCCTCCAGGTTATCCCCCGCAGACACGCCCCAGTGGAGGCCCTGGCCAGACAGGGTTCCTTCAGAGGGTTCCCTGCCCTCAACAACAACTCCTCTCCCTTCAAACGGCAGCTGTCCCTCAGGATGAACGATCTTCCCTCTACCATGCAGAGGAAGTCTGACTTCCCCATGAAGAACACAGGTACTGCCCCTTTTATATAGGCATTGTTCCATGTAGCAGGTAGCCTCCAGGTAAACCGCCTCCCATCAGACAGTGTCATCATCCATTAATGCTGCGTAATGAAATTCTGTAGTGAAATCAAAATCAAACTTTATTAGTCACATGCGCCAAATACAACAACCTTACAGTGAAACGCTTACTAACAAGTCCTTCACCAACAGTTCAACAAGAGTTAAGAAAACATTTACCAAGTAGACTAAAATAAAAAAAAATAACATTTTATTTGTCACATACACATGGTTATAATAAAAGTAATAATAAAAAGTAACACTAACAAGGCTATATTTTATCTTTATTTAACTAGGCAAGTCAGTTAAGAACAAATTCTTATTTTCAATGACGGCCTGGGAACAGTGGGTTAACTGCCTGTTCAGGGGCAGAACGACAGATTTGTACCTTGTCAGCTCGGGGGTTTGAACTTGCAACCTTTCGGTTACTCGTCCAACGCTCTAACCACTAGGCTACCCTGCCTCCCCAAATAGAAACACCTACCACATTATTGTTATGTTTGACGTGACTAATTAACCAGCTAAACATTTAAATACAGTCTGGATGAAATGCCAACAACCCTAGTATGTTTAAAATACAGTCAGGTAAAATATAGTCAGGTAAAATATAGTCAGGTAAAATATGGTCAAGTAAAATATGGTCAAGTAAAATATGGTCAAGTAAAATATGGTCAGGTAAAACACGGTCAGGTAAAACATGGTCAGGTAAAATACGGTCAGGTAAAATACGGTCAGGTAACTTTGAAATGTTATTTTCTTGTGTTCCAGTCCCGGAGATGGAGGGAGAGGGGGACAGCATCAGCTCGTTGTGTACCCAGATCGCCTCAGCATTCAGTGGGCCTCCTGAAGACCCCTTCTCCCAGGCCCCCATGCCCCGACCAGCTTCCTCCCCACAGTCACCTGTAGCGCCCCCAGGGGCTCAGCCAGGTAACTACACTGACAGATTCAACTGTTGCTACGCAAAATTACACTACTACTGTGTGTGTGTTTGTGACACTCGGTCTGTATGTGTTTGTGACACTCGGTCTGTGTGTGCGTGTGACACTCGGTCTGTGTGTGCGTGTGACACTCGGTCTGTGTGTGCGTTTGATACTCGGTCTGTGTGTGCGTGTGATACTCGGTCTGTGTGTGCGTGTGATACTCGGTCTGTGTGTGCGTGTGACACTCGGTCTGTGTGTGACACTCGGTCTGTGTGTGACACTCGGTCTGTGTGTGACACTCGGTCTGTGTGTGACACTCGGTCTGTGTGTGACACTCGGTCTGTGTGTGCGTGTGACACTCGGTCTGTGTGTGCGTGTGACACTCGGTCTGTGTGTGCGTGTGACACTCGGTCTGTGTGTGCGTGTGACACTCGGTCTGTGTGTGACACTCGGTCTGTGTGTGCGTGTGACACTCGGTCTGTGTGTGCGTGTGACACTCGGTCTGTGTGTGACACTCGGTCTGTGTGTGTGTGTGACACTCGGTCTGTGTGTGCGTGTGACACTCGGTCTGTGTGTGCGTGTGACACTCGGTCTGTGTGTGCGTGTGACACTCGGTCTGTGTGTGCGTGTGACACTCGGTCTGTGTGTGCGTGTGACACTCGGTCTGTGTGTGTGTGTGTGTGTGTGACACTCGGTCTGTGTGTGCGTGTGACACTCGGTCTGTGTGTGCGTGTGACACTCGGTCTGTGTGTGCGTGTGACACTCGGTCTGTGTGTGCGTGTGACACTCGGTCTGTGTGTGCGTGTGACACTCGGTCTGTGTGTGCGTGTGACACTCGGTCTGTGTGTGCGTGTGACACTCGGTCTGTGTGTGCGTGTGACACTCGGTCTGTCTGTGTGTGTGTGTGTGACACTCGGTCTGTGTGTGCGTGTGACACTCGGTCTGTGTGTGCGTGTGACACTCGGTCTGTGTGTGCGTGTGACACTCGGTCTGTGTGTGCGTGTGACACTCGGTCTGTGTGTGCGTGTGACACTCTGTCTGTGTGTGTGCGTGTGACACTCGGTCTGTGTGTGTGTGTGTGACACTCGGTCTGTGTGTGCGTGTGACACTCGGTCTGTGTGTGCGTGTGACACTCGGTCTGTGTGTGCGTGTGACACTCGGTCTGTGTGTGCGTGTGACACTCGGTCTGTGTGTGCGTGTGACACTCGGTCTGTGTGTGCGTGTGACACTCGTTCTGTGTGTGCGTGTGACACTCGGTCTGTGTGTGCGTGTGACACTCCCGGTCTGTGTGTGCGTGTGACACTCGGTCTGTGTGTGACACGGTCTGTGTGTGCGTGTGACACTCGGTCTGTGTGTGCGTGTGACACTCGGTCTGTGTGTGCGTGTGACACTCGGTCTGTGTGTGCGTGTGACACTCGTTCTGTGTGTGCGTGTGACACTCGGTCTGTGTGTGCGTGTGACACTCGGTGTGTGTGCGTGTGACACTCGGTCTGTCTGTGTGTGCGTGTGACACTCGGTCTGTCTGTGTGTGCGTGTGACACTCGGTCTGTCTGTGTGTGCGTGTGACACTCGGTCTGTCTGTGTGTGCGTGTGACACTCGGTCTGTGTGTGCGTGTGACACTCGGTCTGTGTGTGCGTGTGACACTCGGTCTGTCTGTGTGTGCGTGTGACACTCGGTCTGTCTGTGTGTGCGTGTGACACCGGTCTGTGTGTGTGCGTGTGACACTCGGTCTGTGTGTGCGTGTGACACTCGGTCTGTGTGTGTGCGTGTGACACTCGGTCTGTGTGTGTGCGTGTGACACTCGGTCTGTGTGTGCGTGTGACACTCGGTCTGTGTGTGCGTGTGACACTCGGTCTGTGTGTGCGTGTGACACTCGGTCTGTGTGTGCGTGTGACACTCGGTCTGTGTGTGCGTGTGACACTCGGTCTGTGTGTGCGTGTGACACTCGGTCTGTGTGTGCGTGTGACACTCGGCCTGTGTGTGCGTGTGACACTCGGTCTGTGTGTGCGAGTGACACTCGGTCTGTGTGTAACACTCGGTCTGTGTGTGTGTGTGACACTCGGTCTGTGTGTGTGTGTGACACTCGGTCTGTGTGTGACACTCGGTCTGTGTGTGACACTCGGTCTGTGTGTGCGTGTGACACTCGGTCTGTGTGTGCGTGTGACACTCGGTCTGTGTGTGCGTGTGACACTCGGTCTGTGTGTGCGTGTGACACTCGTTCTGTGTGTGCGTGTGACACTCGGTCTGTGTGTGCGTGTGACACTCGGTCTGTGTGTGCGTGTGACACTCGGTCTGTGTGTGCGTGTGACACTCGGTCTGTGTGTGACACTCGGGTCTGTGTGTGCGTGACACTGCGGTCTCGGTGTGTGCGTGTGACACTCGGTCTGTGTGTGCGTGTGACACTGTGTGTGCGGTGACACTGTGTGTGCGTGTGACACTCGGTCTGTGTGTGCGTGTGACACTCGGTCTGTGTGTGCGTGTGACACTCGGTCTGTGTGTGCGTGTGACACTCGGTCTGTGTGTGTGCGTGTGACACTCGGTCTGTCTGTGTGTGCGTGTGACACTCGGTCTGTCTGTGTGTGCGTGTGACACTCGGTCTGTGTGTGTGTGCGTGTAACACTCGGTCTGTGTGTGTGTGTGACACTCGGTCTGTGTGTGACACTCGGTCTGTGTGTGACACTCGGTCTGTGTGTGACACTCGGTCTGTGTGTGACACTCGGTCTGTGTGTGCGTGTGACACTTTCGGTCTGTGTGTGCGTGTGACACTCGGTCTGTGTGTGCGTGTGACACTCGGTCTGTGTGTGCGTGTGACACTCGTTCTGTGTGTGCGTGTGACACTCGGTCTGTGTGTGCGTGTGACACTCGGTCTGTGTGTGCGTGTGACACTCGGTCTGTGTGTGCGTGTGACACTCGGTCTGTGTGTGCGTGTGACACTCGGTCTGTGTGTGCGTGTGACACTCGGCCTGTGTGTGCGTGTGACACTCGGTCTGTGTGTGCGAGTGACACTCGGTCTGTGTGTAACACTCGGTCTGTGTGTGTGTGTGACACTCGGTCTGTGTGTGTGTGTGACACTCGGTCTGTGTGTGTGTGTGTGTCTGTGTGTGACACTCGGTCTGTGTGTGACACTCGGTCTGTGTGTGACACTCGGTGTGTGTGCGTGTGACACTCGGTCTGTGTGTGCGTGTGACACTCGGTCTGTGTGTGCGTGTGACACTCGGTCTGTGTGTGCGTGTGACACTCGGTCTGTGTGTGTGCGTGTGACACCGGTCTGTCTGTGTGTGCGTGTGACACTCGGTGTGTGTGTGTGTGCTCGGTCTGTGTGTGACACTCGGTGTGTGTGCGTGTGACACTCGGTCTGTGTGTGCGTGTGACACTCGGTCTGTGTGTGCGTGTGACACTCGGTCTGTGTGTGCGTGTGACACTCGGTCTGTGTGTGCGTGTGACACTTTCCGGTCTGTGTGTGCGTGTGACACTCGGTCTGTGTGTGCGTGTGACACTCGGGTCTGTGTGCGTGCGACACTCGGTCTGTGTGTGCGTGTGACACTCGGTCTGTGTGTGCGTGTGACACTCGGTCTGTGTGTGCGTGTGACACTGGGTCTGTGTGTGCGTGTGACACTCGGTCTGTGTGTGCGTGTGACACTCGGTCTGTGTGTGTGTGACACTCGGTCTGTGTGTGTGTGACACTCGGTCTGTGT